>NC_028452.1:44006544-44107064 GCF_000263155.2 Setaria italica | reverse complement strand
ATATATATATATACATATATATATATATATGCATAGTAAAAGCTATTTAGTCCTATTTTTAACTGCTAGTTTGAAAAATAAAAGAGATGTGAAATACGCTCATTTGAAGTTGTATGGCATAAGTATGTACTTCTTGTAATGTTGCTTATCCAAGATATTATATATATTCTTCAAGGTCTGATTTGGTTTATCTATTACATTTGCCTCGTTTATAACATTAGGGTCCATGAAGCTGATGTCATACAATCCTATCCTCCAGCAAGCTTGAATCTTCATCCTACATGATACAAAATAGAATAGGAGATAAGACATTGCACAATGACTAGAGCAGGGATTTTGAAGTTAGAGCAAATTAAACACTTATAGAAACCAGGAACTGATGAGTGATTTATCAAGTGTGTCTTGATTGTAAAGGAAATAGAGTTCCATGAATGGCACATTTATAATGGCATCACCACGGAAGTAATGCTGATCTCCAATCCGAACTTCCAGCATGAGTAAACCGGTGGTTGAAGCTTCCATGTACCATTGGTACAATTTGTACATCTTCGTTGGAAGAAGGTCCACCAACTACGGCCACACAAGCTCTTTTCCTAACTCAAATTTTCATTTACCAGCCCCAGGGTGCTTTGGGATGTGATCCTCCCCTCGAAGTTGAGCTGCAGTGAGATTTGTATCTTTGGTGAATAGAAGCAGGTTCTTATCAAACTCCAAAAGCACCAAGAGCGAGGCAATCGATTGGTTGGATTGGGTTCCGAGCTGTCGAATACTTAACCCACTTTTCTTTTTCTTCTGAAAAGCCTTTGTTATTGTGTGGTCGTAGTCAGATAGCGGTGGTTTCTTTGGCCTTTTCTTTTTCTCCAACTCCATGCATTTAATGAAAGCTCGAAATTTAACCTTATCAAGTGGTGGATCTTTCTTCACGGGAGGCTTTGGTGCGAAGTGAGCTTTAACCTAAACATCCACTACTGGTTCGAGTTCCGCATCAGTCATATCATAAGGTTTCTTGAGCTGTGGTTGCTTCTCCTTCGGCTTCTTCTGCTTCTTCTTTATAGGCGCACTAGGCGGAGCTGAAGGCATCTTTTGCCATGTAGCCTTGCTTATAACAGGAGGAGGTGGACTCCTGCTAGGATTCCTATCAGCTGGTAGGTGGACTCATGCTAGGTTGCCTATCAGCTAGTGGACTCATGCTAGGATCCCTATCAGCTAGTGGAGAAGGTGCCTTAGCAGATGGCGTAGGTGATCTTGCCCTTGAGCCCTGAGGAGATGATCCCAAGGTCAGGGGATTTGATTGCGGAATACTTTTGTAGAACTTGGGCCATAGAATCCAACCGTGGATGGCTTCTCCTAGATTCTTTTCTCCGTCACCTCCAGATACCTCTAGTTCGAGGTCATCCCAACCGTCGACCACTCGGTCCACCCTAACTTTGCCGTAACCGTGAGCTGAAATCTCCAAGACATGAATTGGTTGGCCTTATGTCGGTTGTTCGGCCACACCATAAGCTACCACGATGAGCTTATTTTTCATGGGAGTAACAAGCTCACAAGGGATCCTCCCAGTGATGTAGTCCATCGGGTGGCGTTGGTTGTCCTCAGAAGATCCTCCAACTGGGGCTTCCGTGGAAGTGACATTGCCTCGAGGGGCTTACATCGATATTAGCCCCTGGTGATGTAGCTGCTTGTTCACTAGCTTGTTTGCTAAGAGCTAGAGCCACACGCTGATCGATTGCTTCATCCATTCTTGCCTCTATCAAAGCTATGTGTTCTTGCAACTCTCGCAGCTGTCATGCATCTTCGGCCTTACTTCTTTGGCGACTTCTGTAGGAATCAATGTGCTCACGAAAGGCAAACTTCCATGGAATTACTCCTTTGCCTCGGCAATGTCTAGGGTGTTCTGGATTACCTAGTGCCACAGTCAGCTCATCGTTCTCTCGATCAGGCACAAAAGATCCTTTGATCGTATCCTTTATTAACTCAACAAGCCTCGTAGCCGCTTCTCTTAATTCTTGGCCAAACACAAATGATCCATCTTTGGGATTGAGTGTGCCACCATGAGCATAATGCCAATGCTTTGCTTGCTCCGACCATTCGAGAGTCGCTGGTACTATTCCCTTAGCAATTATGTCATCTTCCATCCTCTACCATTTGATGATCCCCTTCTTATAACCTCCTGGTCCAAGATGATGAAAGTATTTCTTCTGATGAGCATCGTCGGTGTTGGTTTTAGTTGCCTTAGCGCTATTTTGCGACTGCTTAAACTGTACAAATGAATCCTAGTGATCTCTTAACTTTGGGTGCTTCGTGAAATCTAGTGTAAGGCCCTTCTTTATGTAGTCCTGGTGTTTAGATTCTTCTTGTATGTCTGAAAAGCAATTGCACCCTTTCAAAATCCCCAATCTTTCACTTTTTCTTCATCTACACCTTCGAACGTGAAGTTTTCTTTTATTTGCTCCCATATCATTTCCTTCTCTCACTTCGGGAACGTGCTTATGGGGACCATACTCTCATCGATTTTAGGGATTTTCCAATTCTGAAAGCTTATTAGGATGTTATCCCTAACGAGAAATTCAATTTGATTCACCAATTTGATCTTAGCATTGTCTGGAGCAGTTGGTTCACCCTCTTCATTAAGTTCCGTGATGATGATATGGCCCTCTAACTTCTTCTTCGGGCCTCATTTCTGTTTATATAGGCCTGATCCACATGGCTGAAATACAAAAAAACTATTAATTTGTAATAATCTTGATAAGTAGATAATTCACATCATATTTACGTATAATAATTGCTATACCTCGTCTTGTTGCCCATCATTGCCTCCCTTGGCAATTGGTTGCTCCTCATTGCCATCACCAGACATGTTGACGTAGATGTCAGTCTGATTGTGATCGAGCTCTTCGTTTGGCAGATCGTTCGTGTGACCTTGAGCAATCAAGTCCATTAGGTATTCCTCGTCCAATCGAGACTGCGCGTCTTCTAATCATGCCATTGTAACTAAAATAATATAAAAATAATTATTCTAAGAATGACTATAACTTAGACAAATTTTCAAACAATAAATGACTAAAAAAATAATGCAACACTTATACAATTTGTTACAATAAATGACTATAACAATATTTACCATGAATTGCTAGTAAATGACAACAAAAAAAGAATTAAACACTTATACAATTTGTTACAATAAATGACTACAACAATATTTACTGTGAATTTCTAGTAAATGACAACAAGAAAAGAGTTAAACACTTATACAATTTGTTACAATAAATGACTACAACAATTATTGTTTACTATGAATTGCTAGTAAATGATAAAAAAAGAATGACTAAATAAAAATTATGCATTTTGTAACAATAATTGACTATGGAATGAATGAATAATATTTATACATTTTGTAACAATAGTTGACTACAAAAATTAACACAACTTCTAAAATAATTTGGTAATTTCTAAAAGTATCAAACTAATTTTCTAGTACTTCTAGATATTTCTAACAATTAACACGATTTCTAACCTGGCATGTTGTACAATTTACAATTAATAGGATTTCTTGCTAATTCAAGAATTTTTTTACATTTTCTATCTAATTCAACATTTTCCCCACATTTTCTAGCTAATTCAACATTTTCCCCACATTTTCTAGCTAATTCAACATTTCTAGAAATAAAAATTGGGCATCATTTCAGCGTGGGGGAGGCACCAGAAGCCATGGATGATATGGTGGCTTAGCTAGTAGCAACAGGACAAATGAGTGAGATAGAACAGGAAAAGATGGGAAGCTCAGGACAATTTATAGGTAGCAAAACTGTTTTAATAACATACGGTAGGTAGTTCACTAGCCAGATAAGCATCACGGAGCTAGCTGCTCAGATGTAAAGTGTCGACATTCTTATTAGCAGGCTTGTTTTTTCAATTTTTTTAGAACAGTGTCCTTTTCTTTTTAGAGGCATTTTACCAATTGAATCAACATGAGTTATTTATTATTTAATGCGTGCTTCCTCCTGTGATATATAACTGCTAAGATTAACTTATATATGCTATCGGGTAGTTGAAGGTATCATTGCTTCCTAAAATCATAGACAAATCCCATGAATTAATATTTTGTACACAAATCCGATAGTGGAAGCAAGACATAGCAGGACCAATACCTTCAACACTTATTATAAAACCGCTATTATAAACACTAATATATATGAAGTGAGGAGGGTAGCATCCGTAAGGCTTCAGAGAATTAGAATACGGAGATATCAGGAATTAGACCATTGACTAATCATGCCCCACCAGCTTCAGTGGCTGTGGCGTCTACGACCCCCTTCAATAAATTATTCATACGACCTATACCATTGTTCTGCACGTCTACTACTACTCTACAGCTTCATCCTGCTCCGACAAACATGGTATGTATGCTTTCATAAGAAATAATGGCGTATAAACGTGCTACCCATCTTCCCTAAAGCAGACAAACAGCTAACTCTTTCAATTATCCACAATTTGAGGCAGTTGTTCGCACACTCTTCCCTAAAGCGGCGTGAGGAGGGGCGGCAGCGGAGGATCTAGTGGGGAAGGGGACAACGATCGTGGCTAAATCTTAAGGAGGAAGGGGATGGGGTTTTTATCCCCTATTAGTACAGAACCTCACCCCCACCTGATACTAATGCCCTTTAGTACCGGGTGGTGGTTACCACCGGTACCAAAGGTCACCCCTTTAGTACCGGGTGGTAGCTACACCTGGTACTAAAGGGTGCATCCGCGCGCGAAACAAAAACACACTCCTTTAGTACCAGGTGTAACTACCACCCGGTACTAAAGGGGTTGCAGCTCACTGTTTTAGTTCCCACCCAGACAATTGTTTTTATTTTCTTTCTTTTAAAATTGCTATTATATTTATTTATTGGGTAGTAAATCAAATAACGTTCATAAAATTGCAAAAAGAAGTTTGTTATCTTGATGTTGATTAGATCTACACAATAAAAATATTAGATGCAGTTAAATATAAAATATAGTAAAATTAGTAATATTAAGTTAGTAATAGGTTATAAATTGTCACAATACTTATGTTAACTTGAAAATTAGAAAAAGTGAATATTTTCCCATGCAAAAATCTGGAAAAATAGTGCCTATAGTGTTATTAACATGTTTACCATGACTTAGTTATTTACTTGTTTAATTGTATCTAAATTTATTATTTAATATTAATGGTGCTAAAAAATCAAAATAATTAATATTTTAACCATGCAAAAATTAGTTCTTGTTTAATAACTCCATAGAATGTTATTACATTACTTTGTCACTTGACCACAATATATTACATATCATTACAATGCGTTATTGCAATTTATCAGTTGACCACAAAACACAGTGTAATGGTTTAATACATTACACATCATCATCTAATGGAACTTTAATAACCTTCCTCTTGACGAATGTCCCTTGGTTGTGATTGCGACATAAGTATGGAGCGTCCTCTTTGGCTAATAGGATGATTGGGTCAACCTCGATTGAAAATGGAGAAAGATCATCAAACTGATCTAATCTTTTGAAATGTCAGTTTTGTCCTTAACTCCAACGATTTTTTCTTTTCCCTGGAAAAACTATGTGGCACTTTGGCTGGTCATTTAACTTATTATCACCCTTCTGTTTTGGTTTGCTTGACATGTCCTTCACATAGAAAACTTGAGTCACATCAATGGGTAGTACGAATGGTTCGTCTCTGTATCCAATATTGTTGAGGTTCACTATTGTCATCCCATAGTTGTCTGCGTTATGCCTTCTCCAGTAAGTTTCACCCAATGGCATCGAAATAGAGGGGTTTTCAAAGGTCCATAGTTGAGTTCCCGTATCTCCTCAATTACACCATAGTATGTCTTTTTTTCCATTATTGTCTATTGCATCTATACGGACACCACTATTTTGGTTTGTGCTCTTTTGATCTTGGGCTATCATATAAAATGTGTACCCATTTATCTCGTATCCTTGAAAAACCATGCTAGTTACTCTTCAATCGTGTCATCACCCATCAGTCATCGCCGCAACCAAGAGACGAAAGTGTCAATGTGATGACGTGTAATTTAGGCCGCAGTCTTCCCCTGGTTTGAGGACCATACTATGGTCTTGTGCTCCTCCAAGTATGGAGCCACCAGGGATGATTGTTGCAGGACCGTGAAGTGTGCTTTATGAAATGTACTCTCATCAATGTCCATCCGAGCTTTCCTCCCTAGTGTGCCCTTTCCCTTGAGTCTCCTCTCATGGCGTGATATAGGGACTCCAATTGAACTCAGATCCTCAATAAAGTCAACATAAAACTCAATGATCTCCTTTGTTACATATCCCTTTGTGATGTTTCCTTCTAGACGGACACGATTACGAACATACTTCTTTAGAACTGCCATAAACCTCTCGAAAGGGAACATATTGCGTAGAAATACAGGACCGAGAATAAAAATCTCTTCAATAAGGTGGACTAGAAGGTGGGTCATGATATTAAAAAAGGAAGGTGGAAAGACCATCTCAAAGCTGACAAGGTATTACACCACGTCATTCTGCAGCTTTAGTAGATTGCTTGGATGGATTGCCTTCTAAGAAATCATGTTGAGGAATGCACATAACTTCACGATTGATATTCTCACATTCTCTGGACGTGGTAGTCAGGGGCCTTTAGAGTTATAAATTTCTTCTCTTTAATATTTATTATTTACTATATATTCGAGGAGTAGCCTGATGGGACCTTGATACTTTTTAAGCACTCAAACATGCTTTCCTTCTCTTCCTTACTGAGAGTGTAATTGGCAGAATGCAAGTAATGTCCATCATCTCAGGCCATCTCGTTGTTTCATACGTTTCAGGTCCCGACATGCTTCAATTGTATCATTTGCCTTTCCATATGTACCTAGAAAGCCAAGCACGTTCACGCAAAGATTTTTCATCAGGTGCATCACATCGATTGCATTACGGACCTCAAGGACTTCCCAATAAGGTAGCTCCCAAAAAATAGACTTCTTCTTTCACATGGGTGCATGTCCGTCCTCATCATTCGAAACAGGTTGGCTACCAGAGCCCTTGCCAAAGACTACCCTCACATCCTTTATCATAGAAAATACGTGTTTACTATTACGGTGAACAGGCTTAGTACATTTTTCTTCCTCCCCTTCAAAATGCTTCCCTTTTCTTTCTTAACGAGTGCTTAGCAGGAAGAAATCGATGATGGCCCGTATACATGACCTTCCTATAGTGTTTCAAATACATGCTGCAAGTATCATCTAAACAGTGCGTGCAGGCTCAGAACATTACTTGCGTGCCAACAATGGCGCCATTACTTGGAGTGTGGGATCGAAGGAAGAGGAACCACGGTCGCAAGAGCACGCGCCTCCTTCGAGTGGAGCTTCGTACAACCCTGACAGCAAGTTCCCCTGGAAATAAGGAGCAATGCGCGGCGGAAATCCGACGAGCGCATGCGGCAAGTGCGGTGGAGAAAAATGGTGAGGAGGAGACGAACAGGGGAAGAAGCGAGAAGAACCGGCGGAAAAGGAGCAACTGCTGCAGGAGTTGGTGGGGCCCCCTCAAGGCGTGCGAATTAAAGGTCAGGTGGAAATGGGTCGAGGAGCACAGCGCGAGCAGGAGTGGAAGCGGAAGCGAAACACTGATTAATTGGGCGGCTCGGGCAGCTCAGCCTGGCCCAAGAAGAGAGAGAGAGAGAGAGAGAGAGAGAGAGAGAGAGAGAGAGAGATTTTGTGGGGGGATGGTTTGTTGCTTGGCTTGATACATTTACTTTGGCGGTAAAGATTGAGGAGGGATGTCCCATACTGTACCAGAGAATAAAGAAAAAGGGGATGGAGAAGAACCTGAGTATGAGTGTTCATTGTGCAACGATCTGCTTTTTGTTAGACTGTGTGTTTAGGCCGGTCCTTTGGGTTGTTGGGCAGGGTGTCGCATGGGCCTTTGGCCGTATGCCTCCTTCCCCGGGATGGCCCTAGGTACTTAGATTAGGCAAGGATCTCCGTTGATTGGGTGTTAATATAAACCCTAAGATATCCTTGCCTGTATATTCTGTACCTGTGCTTTAATTTGCACCGTAATCAATCTATTATCCCGAGTCAATCCTGCTTTCACTTTTCTTTCAAGTGTGCCCGTTACGGTTTTTCAAGAGAAGGCTTTACTCGATCCCCTTTCTTTTTCTATATGCCTTACTTCCATGTGTGGTTTCTTCCAAGTGTACGAGTTTGTCAAGGTTGATGAAGGTTGATTCATAGCTAAGCCACACATGGAAGTGGATTTTTAAATCCACTTACTTCACAATAATATGTGGTGAAGAATGAACTATTATGTGGGAGGTTGGCGTCTTGCATTACTGGCAAGGGCAGATTTTTTTACTCGACTATATGTTTCTTCCCATTGCACTTCTTCCTTTTGTCACGTTGGACAACATCTCATCCATTGTCCTTCTGTCAGACAACATGGATCAGATGCTAGAACAAACATATGCAAGGCAAGAAAAGGATACATACAAAGAAGTAAAGGAGGGCAAGCATGGATCTGAACTAAAGAAACACTCGAAGAATATAATCCTCAATGGGATAGTACCATGCTTATTGCCATCTCAACCAAAAGAAATAGTATAGAAGAGAAAAAAACTAGGCATTGAGGCCAGGCCAAAGCATCATGCCATTGCTTGAAGAAAGAGGGGGGAAGCAAGCACTGCTGTTGAAGAAATGAAACTTAGCCACGCATGCATAATGCAACGCATTGGCGTGTGTCCTCTTGCATCGGCTAGGATCCTAGCTCATCCAATCTCTATCAACGTACAGCTAGCTGAGATCTAAACTAATCTAAGCCTACCTAGCTTTGCTGGACATTCACCTGTGGACCGGCCGGCCGGTCGGTAATAAGCGGCGAGGGGCAAGGGACCTCGCCGGCTGCTGCGATGGCTGAGCTCGCGTCTGGTGCCGTGAGCTCGCTGCTGGGCCTCCTGCGGAACGAGGTGCTTCTGCTGAGCCGCGTCGGGAGCGACGTGGAGTTCATCAAGGAGGAGATGGAGAGCATGCACAGCTTTCTGGAGCACCTGGCCAGGACGGCGCCTCCTGCCGGCGGGCACGACGAGCAGGTGCGCACGTGGATGAAGCAGGTCCGAGACCTTGCCCACGACTGCAGCAACTGTATCGACCTCTACCTTCGACGTGGTGACCCGGCGGTCTACCGTGCTAGGGGTGGCCGTTGGCGCTACCTCTGGTGGGCTTCCTGGTTGGTGCAGAAGATGGTCACCCAGCACAACGCAGCCATCCGACTGCGCGAGCTCAAGGAGCGGGCACGCGATGTTGGCAAGAGACGGTTGAGGTACGGTGTGGAGATCCCGCAAAAAGAGGCATGGGGCTCTGCAGTGGTGCCATCAATGCCATCGTCATCTCAAGCTGCAGCCACGGAAGAAGAGGAGGAGGACCATCAAAATCAAGCATCAGTAGTGGCCGCCGATGGTTCTGATCCCCGTCAAAGAGCTCTAGAACCTCGCCTTCTGGAGGAGTACTGCACCGAGAAGCTAGCCAACTGGCTCCAGTTGCAAGCTGAAACCAACAAGGATGTGTCAATATCATCCATTGCCATTGTCGTGCCAGATGATACAGAGGACGCTGCTGGAGCCATCGCACGTGAAGCTTTGACTTTGGCGAGCGCCAATTTCACGTGCAAGGTCTGGATCAATCTTTCGGCACTGCACCTCCCATGGGATCTTCCGCTACTAGGCTCAGAGATTCTCTCCTATATCTTGCGTGAATGCGAGCAGCAGCAAGGCACGGTGGGGGAGCAGGATCCACGGGAGCAAGCTTACCGTTACAAAGATGAACTTCAGGACACAATCTGGAACATGATTGATGATGATGACATTGTTGAAAGGATTGAAGAAATCAAGAGCAAGATTGGAGAAGTTGATGAGGGGAAGATTGGATTCGACAGAAATAAGAAGCTTGAAGAAAGCAAGACCCTAGGCATACTAATACTCCTCCGCGTGCTGCAGCTCATGCAGAGTGCGCCTGACAGAAGTATGCCACTATCCTCAGAGGATGCTATGAAGGAGACTGCCTCCAGGCTGAAATCTCATATGGAAGCAGGCAAGCCTCAGATCTGTCTCGATAATAACCAATATATGGATATCCTGCGGAAGGTGTTTCCGGCAAGCAAGCCCCTGCAGCCGCAGACTCAGGAAGCCTCCCACGGTGCTACTACATTGGGCGAGGATCACATCAAAGAAATCACCAACAACCACAAGATCACTCTAGACATCATATGGGAGCTGCTTTGCAAGCAACAGCTACTCGAAAGTACCTCTGCCAAGAAGGAACATGCCACAGGATGCAACAAGCTCCATGGTGGCCATGATCAAGTCGGCAATAGTGCAGCTGTTGCCTCCACAGAACAAAGCAAGGAGAAAGTGGAGGAGACCTCAGGGGAGGTTCAGGTGAGCAGTGCTGCTGCTGCTGCTGCTGTCAAAGAAGCCAAGGAAAAAATGAAGGAGTTCCGAGGGGAGGTTAAGGCGAGGAATGCCATTGCTGCTACTATCAACGAAACCAAGGAAAAGATGGATAAAATCTCGGAGGAGATTACGGATAAGCTGTTTATCAAAGGTATAGTGGACAAGATTAAGCCGCATCTGGAAAATAACAAGACACTGATTATCCTCCAAGATGATGAAGACTATATTTCAACCGAAGATGATGAAGACGATGTATCCACATGGGAGGAGACCAGAAATGCTTTGAACCTGTTAGGCTGTGCACCTGGAAGTGCAGTGATTGTGTCCACAAAGAGCAGCCAAAAGGCCAAAGAATTTTGCTATCCACAGAGGGAGCCAATAACCTATTCTCTAATTGGCCTCTACCATGATATTGTGCTTCAGCTCACACAGCAACGGGAGTATGATCCCCAGGTTCTCCTTAAAATCCTGTACATGTGCGATCCACATGAATTCTGCATGAAGATCTTTGCGCATGCTCTTTATGCTAATCCCAAAAGGAGCTATGATGAACTGACCAAGTTGTATCAAGACCTGGGTGCCCAAAAGACATTGGGCAGTGAGGCTAAGAGGATGATCAAGTTCTCCTACAGAGACCTACCTAGAGAATACAAGACTTGCTTTCTGTACCTAGCTATCTTCCCTCAAGGCCACAACATCAGCCGGTCGACCTTAATAGGACGATGGGTTGCAGAAGGGTTGATAACCAAGGAGGACTGGAGCACTGCAGTGTTTCATGCCGAGCAGTGCTTTGAAGCTCTTATCAAACGTGGGCTTGTTTTGCCTTGTGATATTGGTGTTGCAGGAAAAGTCAAGAGCTGCATGGTAGGTCATCAGGTCCATGGGTTTATCACCAAGATTGCAAAGAAAGAGCATATTTTGGACGCGCGCCTATCAGATGTCGTGGCCCGCCACTTCTCCATCTTTTGTGGTCTCCGGCTCCGCGCCTCTGATGGCATAGGCACCTTTGTGAGCAAGCTCCCCAAATACTTACCACAGTTACCGCTGCTCAAGGTGCTAGATCTGGAAGGTTGGGTCAACAGTGAGAAGCTTAATCACTACCTCAAGGACATCTGCAGAAAGATATTATTCCTCAAGTATTTGAGCCTAAGAGGAACAAAGGTTACTGATCTACCCAATGAAATCAACAACCTCCATGAGCTAGAGGTATTGGATATCCGGCAAACTGAGGTGCCTGCACGCAAAACAAAAGGTCTCCTGCTCCTGAAGCTGAGGCGCTTGCTGGCTGATTGCAATGATCCAAAAATGAATGGCGACCCATTACACTCTCCTGTCCAGATTCCTCGCAAAATCAGGAGAATGGAAAATCTGGAGGTACTGTCAAATGTCAAGGCTTCATCGGATGGCAGTGAGTTGAAAGACATAAAATATCTATGGCAGTTGAGGAAGCTCGGTGTGGTTATCCAAGACGAGCACCGGCACCTTGATAATTTGCTTTCATCGATTAATGACCTGAAAGAGTGTCTTCAGTCTCTTTCAATCACAATATCTAACACCAGAAGAAAAAGAAAAAACATTACCTTGAGAAAAAGCCCACAACCAAAAGATATGGGCACTTTGTCAACACTATCTCCAAGGCGTCTGGAGAGCATAAGCATCAATGGATTCATACCAGGGGAGAAACTTCTTGAAGTGTTGGCCAAAGATTGTGATGAACTTGCCAAGGTAACTCTGAGTAGCACCAGGTTGGAACAGGGAGATCTGATGGTCCTTGCTCTGCTTGACAAATTACGCTGTGTCAGGCTCCGATCCTATGCATACAGTGGGAGAAAGCTCATCTTCAACAAGGATGAATTCCCACATCTCAAGTACTTTCTTGTTGAGGGCCACAATATGACCAACATTGAGTTTCAATATAACACATCTGCTGAGCTTGAGAAGATTGTCTTGTCCTTCACCAACATAAGATCGCTTTGTGGGATCGGAAACCTTCCACAATTGAAGGAGCTTGAGTTAGAAGAGAACCGATCCCTACTTTCATTTTCTCAAGATGAAGCAGCTCTTGAGGAAAAGACTGAAAGCAGAGCTCCTGAGCAAAACACAGAGGTCATAGCTGCTAACAAAACTATTCAGAGTGGATCCCTTGGACAAAATACCGAGATCAAAGCTCCAGAACATAACATTCAGAGCCGATCTCCAGAGGAAAACACCCAGAATAGAGCTGCCGAGCAAAGCACTGAGGTCAGAGCTTGGGAGAAAAACACAGAGAGCATAGCTGCTGAGCAAAATATACAGAGTAGATCCCCTGAGCGAGACACTAAGATCAGAGCGCCTGGGCAAAACACAGAGAGTGTACCTGCTGAGCAAAATATACAGAGTATAGCTCCTGAGAAAAATACTGAGATCAGAGCTCCGGAGAACAACACAGAGAGTGTAGCTGGTAAGCAAAATATACAGAGTATAGCTCCTGAGCAAAATGTACAGAGTATAGCTCCTGAGCAAAATACCGAGATCAGAGTTCCGGAGAAAAACACAGAGAGTGTAGCTCCTGAGCAAAATATACAGAGTATAGCTCCTGAGCAAAATACCGAGATCAGAGCTCCGGAGCAAAACACAGAGAGCATAGCTGATGCACAAAATATACAGAGCACAGCCTCTGAGCAAGACACTAAGATCAGAGCTCTGGAGCAAAACCCTCAGACCGAAGATACTAAGGAGATTATCAAGGGTGGGTTCACCTTTGATAAGGAAAAATTTCAACAACTTAAGTACTTTTGTGTTAAGGAGTCCAAAACAACCAACATCACCTTTAAAGAGGGAGCAGCTCCTGAGCTCAAGAAGATCACATTGTCCTTGAGGGATGAAAATTCAAAGATTACTGGGGTCGAGTACCTTCCAAAATTGAAGGAGATAGAGTTGAAGGGTGGCAAATTTCTTCTTCAGTTATTTGACAATGCTGTTAAAGTTGCCAAGGTGACTCTTAGTGATACAAATCTGAAGCAAGAAGACATGAAAATCTTAGGCATGAAAACAAATCTGCGCTGCCTAGTGCTCTCTGACAAGTCTTACGATGAAAAGCACCTTGCATTCAACGAAGATGCGAAGTTCCCAGTACTCGACCTCCTTATTGTGGAGTGCCCTAACATCAACAGCATCAGCTTCACCGCGGGATCTGCTCAAAAACTCGAAAAGATAGTTTGTTCCTTCACCAATATGAACTCTCTATCCGGCATCGACAAACTTCCGAAACTGAATGAGATTGAGTACAGTGGTGGCCGTGTCCCTTATCTGGTGAGAAAGGAAATTGCAGCGCTTAAAAGGCAACCTGTTCTTACTTACAACAATCCACAGCAACAAAACCAAGCAAGAACGATGAAAGCAAAACAGAAGAGGGAGATGTTGCAGAAGGATCTCCAGCTTTCTTGAGCAAGAAGGGCCAGCGCTAGCTAAGCTAGCTAGCTGACGAAAGGTTTCAAGGTTACGGTTACCACACATTCCCCATCCTTCTTACTTGTGCATGTTTAATTTGTTTCCGTTGCGTGTGCATCATCCCCCTTGCGTTCATTCCGCGTGGTGCTGTCTGTACCTGCTCGCTCATGTATCTGTTTGGGTTTCACTTCGCGCGCGCGCGCGCGCGCGCGTGTGTCCTTTCAGTGCACACGGCTTGTGTGCTTGAGTTTGGGCCTGCACTTTGAGCTTATGGGGCATATGGCTGTTCCCATGCTCATGGATTCGTCATTTGCATGTGTGTGTGTGGCTTTCCTCTGGACCAATGCCGGGTATGGTTCCATGTAATAAGTGCGACAATTCGCTTGTTGAATCTTACTATTACTAATTGAGGCTTCTTTTGAAGCTTCCAGATGAAGCCACCTAGGATTCCTAGGTGGACACTCTAGAAAAAGAGAGAAATCCTAGAAATTCTCACAAAAAAGTAAAACATCCGACCATCAATCGATAGATTCAAATCATCTTAGCCATTGGATCTATTATATTTTCTAAAAAATTACCCACCTATGCCATTATGAAATAGCCTAAAGTAACCCCCTAAATCTATATATAAATTACCCACCTCTGTCATTATATAAAATAAACTAAAGTAGCCCCCTAATCTTTATCCAAATTACCTACCTATGCCATTATAAATAATATTTAAAATAACCCCCTAATTTGCAATTAAATTGCCTACCACTATTATTTAAGTTTAAACTTAAAGTAACCCCTTAAATTTTCATCTATATTACCCACATATGCCATTATTAAAAATAACATGAGGTAACCCTACATTTGAATCAAATAACCTTAATTAAAAATATACAGCAATATATGATTCTAAATCGTCTATATCTTTCACTATTGGTATATGATATAACAATTAAGGTCTATACGGGATATAAAATGATGATAATATAGATTTCTATGCTAAAATTGTATCTCAAACTTAGGGTTCATTAAATAAATTCAAGCACATACCTGCGATGCAAAGTGAAAAGTTAAAGATTATAAATGAGGTTGAAAATATTATAGAGTAATTACTAACTAAAATCGATCATAATTGGATGAAGATATTAAGTATATATCTACATAAATATTGTGTTCGAATATTTAACAAACGAGAGGTAGCTTATGGTAATAGTTTTCTAGCAGTGTAGTCTCATTTTTTTCCATTGGAGACTCCACAATAGTTCCCACGAGACAAGGTAGAAAAAAGAGATAAATTCTCATAAAAATTAAAAACATCAAACACCAATCCTGTAAACTCTAATAACCATAGCTATTGATCTATTATATTTTCTAAAAAGTTACCCACCACTATCATTATAAAAATATTCAAAAATGAGCTCTAAACCTATATCTAAATTACCGAGCTCAGCTATTATAAAAAATAATCTAAAGTAACCCCATAATTTTTATCCAATTTACTAATACACATAATTATAAAGCATAACTTAAAATGTCATTCTAAAATTTTATCTATGTTACCCATGTGTGTCATTATTAAAAATAACCCAAAGTAAACACCTAAATATTAATCTAATTATCTTCATGTGCATCATACAGAAATATTAAAAAGTAAACTAATATATGATTCTAAATTACCTATTTATGTTATTATTAATATAAAAATACTAAGTTAAAGTATATACACATGATGAGTGCCACCATTTAGACTATTTATACATGTATGTGAGGAATCCATGAAAAATATTTGTTTGTATGCTAAACATAATGTATGGAGGATTGGAGGTGTGATACAAAATGGAAAAAGTACGAATATGGATGAAAACGTGCATAGAGTAATTATTAATTAAAAATCAATCACAACTAGACAAAGATAGATACATATATCTATATAAGTATTATGTTGAAGTATTGAAAAATAAGAGAGTGGTAGGTAAACAATTTTGATTATTAGCTAGGAGTTTAATTTCTAAATAATTTTTAAATACAATAGCTTCTAAAAATATTAGCCCGTGCGGTAGCACGGGTTGATGGACTAGTTAAATTAACTGATATTTGTGTTGTATTATAGAAATGTTTACGATCTGAGTGTGCTACAAATGACAAAGTGATGTGGTGTCATACATGATATATCCATTCTGTAACTAGATAGATGATTGCCAGCACGTTGCTGCGGAAATTATTACGTGACAATGTACACAATTGATTTTGCTGGGTCAGAAAGATAGCAATAATGACGATGTTGGAAGAGTCTGTAAATGTCATGCTGCAACTGCAAACAGAATACTTCCTCTGCTTTTAGGTATATGACATTTATATATGAAGCAAAGAAGCTTATTACATACAACCATATAGTTTTTTAACTTCATAATAGCTTCTCCCAGTATGGAATGGGCCTTGTGTATTTAGAATGACAATTTTGATATATTATAAACAAATAAGTTAAGAAATATTAAATGGCACCAAATCTGAGCTTGTAAACAAAGATGAAAAGAAGTTCTAATTGTAAAATATGGTTGTATTGGACCGGACTTTCACATTCCTGTATGTAAAACTTATTGGAAGTATTAGCATCTGATACTGCTACTTTTGGTGGCGGATCTAGGATTTGAAGGGAGGGCTTATTTCCCCTTCTTCCTCCTTCCTCTCTTTCTCTTCTTCTTCCTCCTTATTTTCTTCTTCCTCCTCTTCATCCATGGCTGAAATTTTTAGGGGGGCTTTGAGGGGACTCCATGAGCTGCGCGGGGTAGGGGGGGCTCCAACACCCTCCCCAAGCTCCCACGCTGGATCCGCGCCTTATTACTTTCGAAGAAACCGTAGCACTGAATCAGTAGGATTAAGGACAGAAGAGCGGATAAAATTTTCTGTTTAAGGATAATCTAAGTCATTTCAGGATATTTGCATTGACAATGTAGTGATGCGTATGGATGAAAGTCGACCACAGCCTAGCACCACCGTTGCTAGCGCCCAAAAGCAGATAAATAGAAGGATGCTAAAATCTTATACTCTCTCCGTTAAAGTATAATGTTCATACATATTTGAGAAATTCACAAACGAACTTTGTATTCAAATTGTAAGAATAGTTAATTAGTGTCTAAAATATATAGATAGGTTCCTTTTCAGACTGCTACTCTGAATTCGGTTGCTCTGGTTTCAACCTGAATTTGGTTCCCCTCTGGTTTCAGCCTGAACAAAATGATCGGCTAGGCCTTCTGCTTTACAACTTTGCATATTTTGTTTATTTAATTTGTGCATTTTGATTCGCACACATAGGTAGCTGTGAGTATATAGACTCAGGAGTTGTGCAGGATATGTTCTGTGCCGAATATGATCCTGAGATATTCCAATTTGGTCTTGTCGGAATTACTACAAACTAAAGAATGTTTCTCTTAAGTATGGACTCGTCATCATATTCGCCCTCGCTTAGACCGTTCAACCTTTCCAAAAGACTTTCAGCAGTGGTTAACCAATAGTGCCTCAAACCACACCTCCTTATCCTGATTGCCTGTGTAACCAACAACAAACAGTCTACTATCTCATAAGATAAACATGAAATCAGGCAGCATTACATTTTGCTGGCATCTGCAACACAGCACACTATGTATTTGTTAAGAAACTAGTGAAAAAAATAGAACTTTCCATGATGAGAAAAAGACAGCTACAATATCTGCTATGACATGCAGGTACAGTAAAAAGGTACAATTGTTGTCATGATGCGCATATTTTTAGAAGAAGGCCCGTACATTTTAATTTGGGTTTCAGCCCATGGGCCATAGAGGTGTAGAAGGAGCACGGGCCAGGCACAATTATCAGATTCATCTTCCACAAGAAACTTATTTACTTGTCTTACGGATTGTTGTCCATCTCCTATCTCCACGCGTGTTCTATATTTTCTACTATTGTGTCGAAGGTATATCTTCATGAAAAGGACTATTTAGTCCATATTAGTATTGTTGGGATGTTTTTGTAAGGTTATCTAGGACATATAAATTTGATGCCACTCCTGTTTCCCTTGTCAAACTGCCCATAGTTTTCCCTTTTTCGAATTTGATTCGAACAGTTTGTATGTGGCTGTTTGTATCGGTTTTAAGCATTGATCCGTATGAATTTGATTCAAAGCTAGAGGTGGCAAGAATAATGCAGGAAAATGATTATTTTTTATAGGACCATATGGAATTTTTAATAATGTTAGGGAGGTCTGTACTGCCTGAAAGAATAATGTTAGGTAAAAGATGTCTTTGCCTTACTGGTTCCTCGTTGAATTCAAATTGATTTAAATCTGGTGAATAAAGGCACAAAATAAGAGGCTTTGCCTGAAAAAACACGCGTGATGACAACAACTGGGAAGACCAGAACAGAGTAGGGATGGATTCGGATCTACGCATGGAATCGAATTCGGATAGCACTATTTACCACATTTTAATTCGAATTCGAATACAAATACAAAATAAATAGTTTGAATTCGGATTCTCATGCGGATACTTGCTCAACTTATAATATAACATCATAACGAGTATCAAATTTGCTTTATCGATGGTTTTATAATTGATCAAAAATCATGTTACAGGTAGGGAGTAAATTATGAGCGTAGTACACAATAGATATCTTATTTAAAATAACATATTTATTAATAAAGAATTAAATATATAAAAATAAATATAAAAATAAGTATTTGCATAAATATATATCATTTAATAATAAAAATAAGTTCACTAATGTATTTTGATATGATTTGTTCATTTAATAAATAATATAATGTATATAAAATTAATATGATTAGTCATATTAAAATTAATTAAACTTTATCATTATATATCACTAGTAATATTAGGTTAACATAATTAGTCATTTATCATATCGATAATTTTTTAATAGTTTAAATGGTGTAAATAATTATTTTATTAGAAATATTAAATTAACATCATTTGTAATTAGTATTTAGTAATATAAATAAGTTTTAGATGGCTTCATTGGTACTTTACTCTTTGCGGATACGAATAATGTCGGATATTTCACATTCTTGTCAAATACGAATATGGAACCGAATAGAGAAAAACACTGAAAATCGAATCCGGATACATCCATTTGACATCCACATTAAAAATGAATACGAATACGGATATTCATATTGGCATTTTTAGTGGATACGAATTTGGATAATTTGGTTTCCACACATCCATATCCATAGATGGAACAGAGGCCATAGTTGTACGGCCATCAGAGGTATCCACTGAGATTATACACACAGGGCAGTTTTGAGCTCTAATGATTGTTTGGAGTGGGTTACTTTCTAGCAACTGTAAACCCATCACAGAATTTTGTTGATACTATACTACGAGGAAAAGTTTACAGCCGCTCATGGATGAAAAAAAGGAGTCTGGAATGACTACAAGCCATGCAAGGGACTCAAAAGTTGTGAAAAAAAGGATTCTGCAACTCTTTCTCTAGTAACACAAACTTTATGATTTTTTTTTTGAAAAACTAGAGCTGGTGCAAGACCAGAGGCTTGGCTCATTGAAGCTTGTTTTGAATTAGCATCTCTTGACTCATTAAGGCTAACGGGATACCTCAACCCTCGAACCGTCTGGCGTAGTTTAAATTAAATATGAAGAATTCATGTGAGATTAAGCATTTTTGAAGATATTTAAACTTGTTAAAAATATCTAAAGTAATAGCCCACAAAGACATTACTTTAATTATTAGCATGGCTCATTAAATACAAAGGACAAAGATGCTTTGGCACTTAACAAAGATTTGGCAGATACTATACTTGGATCATGGGTTGGGTGTCAAAATTTTCTCCTTTTTTCTGAAAAAATAGGCAAGTGGACTGCTATGTCATTTAAGGAGGAAGAAAAACAAGTAAGTTTTACATGGGGTCTTAGTATTACATAATGGAAAAATTATATCAGATAACCCAATACTACACATGGGATTAGTTTCTAGTTAGTAGGTTCTAATTTTTTTTAGTGTTAGTCCCCTACCTGCATCGATGAGGTGGTGGCAATGATGCCAGCTTGCTCCTACCTCGATGATGTTTGGTTTCCTGAGGTGGTGACAATAATGATGGCGCATTGGAATAAGATATCTCCGCCTTCTTCCTACCTCGATGATGTTTGGTTTCATAGCGGCATCGACGAGGTGGTGGTAATAATGGCACATAAAAATAAGATCTCTTCAGCTTCTTCCGACCTCGATGATGTATGATTCGGTGCTGATAAAGGATCAGTGAGGGTAGATTCTACCAGATCTGATCTTGGTAGTTGGTGTATCAATCAGGGACGCAATCGAGTATCTTTTGATGTGGTGACTTCGACGTCTTCTCTAGGTTTGTTATGCGGCAAAATCCAATTTTTCCAATCGTCTGTTCAGGTCGCATTGTAAGCTTGCATTGCTTGGGGCGGTGGTCCCCTAGCTGAAGTCCTTTTAGTGGATTCTAGATCTCGTTGCTAGCAACGAGCAGTGTTATTGTGATCTTCAAAGTCTTGTGTAGCGAGGGTATTTTGCAGGTTCCTCTTTCCCTTACTGTCTATCTTTTCAGTCGGAATCTACCTTCCCGCGTGGGCGGTCAATGCATGGCATCCAAGGCCATCATCTTCGCCGTCTGTCACGTGGCCTTTGACAGCCGCCACTTCGCTCCTCCTTGCTTCATTCCTCGGTGCAGCTTCGCAGGCAACGCCACCACGTCACCCACGACCACCACCGTCTCTCGGCCACGCTGGCACGGCATTTGTATCCCTCTGATCATAAGCCCCGGCGATGATTTGTCCCCTGGCTTTGCCGTCCCTAAAAAGCTACAGGTTGCACAAGCTTGGTATTTCAAATGACAAGGCTGCTCCAAATTGAGCTTGCGCTGCAAGAGTTAGTTGACATGTTCGATAGATCCCTACCAGCAGATGTGGACGCTGCTCTGAATGAGATGTTCATCCTCAACGTTGATGAGGTCGAGGCGATGGACAATGCCCTAATCGGCATGGTTGAGGAAGGTGTCGATGATCTACTAGATGCGATAGTGCATGAACCTGTTTGAGGTGAGTTTCTATCTGGTGATGGGTGTAACGGTCAAGCGGTGGATGACAGAGTTGTGGAGTTTCCGAGGACTGAGTGGTGCGTAATGTTTGGAGTATTGGCTTGATGTTTGTGGTGTTTGAGTGGTGCCATGTGTTTGTTGAGATGATTAGTGTTTGGTTGTTGTTTTTTTCATTTTGTTGTGTTGGTCAATCTGAGTTTTCATCTTCTTTTTAATATAATCGGTAGCTCTCCTGCCTGGTTCATTTAAAAAAAATAAAAAGCTCCGCGTACTAAAAAGCCAAACCTTCGATCTCGATCTTCCTCCTTGCTTGTTCTCCTTTCTCGTCATTCTTCCGAATGGATAACATTATGCATGCCATGCATGTCTGCCGAGCTCGATCGAGAACTTCATCGTGATCAATTCATCATCTAGTTGCATCGATCTCCTTGTCGTTGTTCGTTCGTTGCCAGGCGACGACGAAGCCGCCACCTCCTCCGACTACGGCTAGTCGTACCTCGCCTCGGAGGAGGCCATGCGGGCAATGTACGAGCGGCGGTGCAGCTTCTACGACGTGAAGCGCGACCTCGACGACGACGGCGGCGGCATGCTCCTGCAGCTCTGCTGACCTGATGGGCGCCGCGGCAGCGTGCAGGATCCACGACTTCAGCAAGTCTGGTACCAAGCCTTGTACTACCGTCGGGCCCATGGATGCAGCAAGTCTGGCACCAAGCCTTGCAGTACGACCGTGGGGATCGACGGAAGCGGTCATCGGACGGCAGCGGAGGAGCTTCTGGAATTCTTCAATCCACGGGTCTTGTGAAGGGGATGGTAGTAGTCCTAGGCTCCTAGCACCACCACTGCAAGCGTCCAAAAGCAGACAAATAGATGGATGATATGGTCTTACATATACTATCTCTATTAAATTATAAAGTTCATATATGCATATTTTAGAAATTCACTAACGATCTTTCTAATCAAATTGTAAATATATTTGGTGTCAAATTATACGGATATATTTTAATTTAAAGTGCATTCGCAGTCGCACTATATTAATTTTGTTGTTATAAATAATATATTATGTAGGAGGGTTTATATCTTTAGACCGTACTTGGAATTTCGTGTTGACAACCAAAATCAACATATATGGGAAAACCGAACCATCCAGTTTGAAAGGTCAGTTTGAATCATAAATTGAAGTCAGCCACGATCCATGACGTTGGCCTTTGAGACGATTAAAATGGATATGTGGAGATGTGAAAGTTATGGTGATATGAATGTGCTCATACCAAAGGGTCCAATTTTCAAAACTAAAGATTCCGGTTTTGACGATTTAGAGTTAAGAGTTGTAATTCGACATGATTTTGTAAGTGATTTGAGTCTTACCAATAAGATCTCCACCCTATAAATGTAAATAGCACTGCCGGTCGGGGTATCCGATCGATTACAAACCCATCTTTTACCTTTTTATCTTTTTTTTCAGTGTCCTACTTTTCAAAAATCCTATATTGATGTTTTTCCTTCATCTCAACAGCGACGATTGAAAGTAGTTCTAGGCGGCCTACCAATTCTGAAACAACACAATTTGTGCTTGCGTTAATGGGGTCCCCATCTGCGATCATTTGTTAGATCTTTTCGATAAAACTAGAGAGTCCAATTTGAGATGACGACGTGTGAGATGAGTCCACCTTGCATCATCTCAAAGTTTTCTTCTCTCCACACACATAGCTTGGTGGAGTGGAGACAACCTCTGTATCTATGTTGGTCATTCTCCACCTCCTCTAGTAAGGTGGGACTAAAAGTTTATACCATTCCCACAACTCTCTCACCCACATGAACTTTTAAAATAGGAACAGGATCATACTTGTGCATTGCCACGGGCTCAAAATATTTATATTGCAATATGTGGAGCATGCAAGAGAACAATAATAGTGTGAAAATAAGCACACGAATATCAAAAAAGTATTTATTCCAAAAATATAATTACTGAATTAAACAAAGCTAGCTATGCCATGGTATAAGACTAACCAAATCTATTTTTTATTTTTGCCCGCGATGCGACTAAGATAACACTTTCGATATAAACTTGTAGCTCAGTTCAAACTGATGGAAACAACATTAATCCTCCAGTCACCAATTTGAGTACCTTCTCTCCAAGGTTAACCTGCACAAATCATTCATGGTCATCAAACATGCAGTGCGAATTGCAAAAACATGTGGGCATGACTAAACATACGTCAAATAAAATAAATGGACTCTACCGGCAGTTGGATTAGATTGCACAGAACATTATATGGGCATGTGAGAACCGGATTATGACACTGAAAGAGAGTATTGGTTTACTTACACTTAAAATTCCAATTTATGAGCTGTGTGTTGAATTACCTTGGACATAGAAAAGGTAGAAGTATCCATCAATAACATATATATAAAGTGTTCAGCCCCTTTCGAATGAGGAGGCTTGGTTTTAGAATGTACAAGTTTGGCAGCATAACTAAGTCATGCTTATAACTTACTTACATGTGGAAGGCCTGGTAAAAAAAATGGTAATTAGTCAATGGCAAATGGGGAAAAAACCTATGGGAGGCCAACATGAGATTGTGTTTTTTCGTTGGCCTAGTATGATGTCAAAAAGCTGATGAAGTATAATCCTCCTTGGGATGTATATGAGAGCACGTCAAGTTTACGTTAGTACAATTGCATGGTGATACATACACTCAAGCTGAACAGCTGATCTATCTGATATTTGGGCAATCAACATGCTTGTAAGTTAACCTGTACACATTAGAACCCCAATAGCCATTAGCATTCAGTGGAGTGTATGGCAGACTAACAGTAATATGCTCTAGCTCGAGTTTTAAATCACATCTTTGCAGACCTGAATATTTGGATGTTAGATAACTTATGTGAATGTGCAACTGCCCCATCCAGTATCTGTTGTTCCAGTACCAGGTCCTAGTAAGCTTCTTTGGACAGAAAGGTCCACAGTTCGTCATTTATTTTTTTCTTATATTATCTATCCTACAAATCCTCCCAATTCATAAACTCCAAAAGGAAAAGAAAAGAAAAACTTCCAAATTCATGTTTATATATATTCCTTTCTATATTTATGATCTCAAGTTTCAGTTCAGGATTACTATGCTAACCATTTTTTAGATTTGAGAAAGTTAGAAACTATAGGGAATTCTGGACATCCATGCTTTTATAATTTAAGGATATCTCTCTAATTAACAGAAATGATTTCCTTTTCTTCAGGTATCAACGTCTAATGAGATTGTTCCATATTCTTATGTTCAAAGTATTTATACATGGTTTAATTAGCAAACTTGGACAATTATGGCAAAGGAAGAAAGACTTCTCAAATAGGTGTGGAGAATAAGTGTATATTGTCTAACAATGTATACTAAACCTCATCAATCTTACTAAGAGATGAAGTGCATATATATTATCAAGATATTAGTAGGGCACTCTTACCACTAATGATGTTGCTTGATGCCCCTGCATCCAAATTCAAGCATGGCCAAAGTTAACAATTACCACAGGTAGGAACATAATTTTGATCAAATCGGAGACAATACAAAATCATACTTCTGTTTAAGATAAGTTTCAAACACCATACCACCGCATCAGAATTTTCAATTCATATACGTGGGCCATGTTGTAAATTGTAAGGCTGGCCACCACAAGTCCACAACATCCATGTTTGGGCAGAAGCAAGCAAAATTTGGGGAGTTATATCAAGTAAAAGAACTTTTGAATGGAAAGTGACAATTTCATCCTAGCGTTTACTCCCCGCCCCCCATGGCAAGCACATGTAGATTCAGTCATTCAGGCACTAAGCAATGAAACATTGACTTAGAATTGAGCTCAAAGCATTAATCAGTTCAGTCCAAAGTTCCAGCTGCAGGAAAATTTTAGAATGGCAACCTATTATATATAAAAAAAATATGGGACTGAATAAGATAGCAGTGTATGGAAATTAAAACATTGAAAAAGTAAGAAGTGACAAACTCATAAAAGAGCAATATTTATCATCATGGAAGTGTTCCTTACTCAAGGTGCTCACAAGTCAGAAATAACGAAGGCAGAGCTACCTCCAGCCGAATTATGAGCTGTATGTTGAATTACCTTGGAGATTGAAATTAGAAACTGAGTCAATCGTGCCTAAGCCCTACAGAACCTCTATGTACAACAGCTGTATCCCCTTGCCAGCCCATCTTACCATCTAGCATCATACCAAAAAGTAATTTCTTTACCGCTAACTGTTGCCTCAGCTGTTCCTACTCCAACTTGCTCTAGCAGCTCACCCTCCATCCTGGTCCAGCAAAGTATCAAATCCAATGAAGTGCCCAAGAAAGAAATTCAGGAGAATGAACTTCCATTTAACTTCTGGATAGTCCCAGTCTAAGGGTCAGCTAAATGGAGGACATAATATAAGAAATAACATTGAGAAATTATCTACATTCACCACCATAATTAATTATCCTCGTAGTTTTAGGAATAATTTTGATAGTAATAAAATGGTAGGTGCGCCAGCCATAAGTTAAATCAGACGCCCACATAGCCTAAATTGATCATTCTGCCTACCAAATTTGCACCTTCCTATACCCAGCTGCAAGAACTACATGTAATAAAATTTTCTTGCAGACTATTAGTGTAGATCACTTTATCAATTAATGCACACTGGTATCAAACTGAAATTCAGACTGGATGTGGGCACTGATCTTGGCAAAAATCAGACAGAATTTGAAGATATCTGCATGGTTATCAGGAGAGCTGCTCTCGCTATAATTTGGAGTGCATCTTGTGCTGCACTCACCAAAAATAAATTAGATAGTAAGCTACTTTTGTCAACATACAAGGACTCAGTTCAAGTGCCCACTGAATTTCTGCATAGATATCATGCTTTTCTTTTGTACTGTTAAATGATCACTGCAGAGGTTGGACTTTGATCTGACAAAAATTGCCATAACTACATCAAGCAGATACATTCATGTAACCTCCGACAACCAGAACATCTTATTCGTGGAAAGAAACCTGAACGGTTGCTACCTCTCCTGCAACGTGACTTCGCGACGAAATTCAGCAGTTAGCAGAAAGTACTGTTCAGCGGCACCTGGTACCTGCAAGCAATCAAGCAAGCAAAAAACATCGAAATCAGGAAGAGTCGCAGAACAGGGGAGTAGGCCGCCTACGCAGGAGACGAGAGCGGCACCATGAACGACGGAGTCGGCAGTGTGGCGGAGGCAGCGAAACGCGCGATGAGGAGGCCGGCTGGGGACACGCGGGCGTGGGTCGACCTCGGGCGCGCCGGCATAGCGAGGGATGCAGGAAGACCGGCTCCTCCCGGCACTGCCGCACCTAGCGCACCAGACCCCGCGGAGCTCGTCGACGCCATCAGACAGGCTAGTGCGCTTAGAGATGGTCCTGGTGGTGCGCACGCCGGAACTCCAGCCCGAGCGCAGCTGCCGCCGCCGCGGTGCGCTAGGACTGCTGCACCCACGGGGCGCTGGGCCGACGAAGATTGGGTTGTGGGCGGGCCGGCACGCCGCGGAGGAGGATGTCGGGGACGCCGCCGCGAGGATGCAGCGTGGACCGATCACAGTTGGCCGGTAGTGGTCTACGGTCCACCATGTCCACGCGAAAGGGTATGGCCTTCATCTAATGTGATCCGTTGATTTTGGATCTAAAGGTCGCAGCTTCATCTTCTTCCTCCCATCCAAACCGACGACGACCAGACGGTGGCGCCATTGCTGTGCATGGCCGGAGTTCGCCGGAGAAAAGTTAGAATGACGTACGAGCGACGGGTTTCGGTGGACAATACAGAAAATGAAAGAGGATGCAACGGGGATCTCATTTTGAATGTTAGAAGGGGCTGTGGCGGTGTGGCTTGACTGAGTTATGGGCGCCCCCATTGGCCGGCGAGGAGGGCCCTCCTCTTCACGTAGGCTGCTGAGTAACACCACTCGCCGGATTGGATTGTCGCCTCGTGGAGGCGTAGTGTGACGTAGACGGCAGGCGATGATGGCGGTGTATGAGCGACGTTGGCGGCGGCGTGTGAGAGGCGATGGCAGCGGCTTGTGAGCTGGGGAGTGCTCGTGCTTCCCCTGGGCGTCGCGGGGTCTCGGTAGGCGATGAGGGAGTGCGCAATTAGCTTCATCGGAGGGCCACAGATCGCCGTGGGGTCGTGATAGGCGCGAAGGGAGGGCGAGGAGGGATCGAACGGCGGCTACCATAGATTTCCATTTGGCACTAATACTACGGGCCGGCCCGAGCACGACACGAAGAAGCACGGCCCGAAAATGGCCCGGCCCATGAGCCATCGTGCTAGTGCCAGGCACGGCACGGTGTTAGTGCCGTGTCTGGGCCGCCAATTCAGCCCGTAGTGCCGGCACGGGCACGGCACGCTTAATGGGCCGGCCCGCATAAGGCACGGCTCAAACGGCTATTAGCCGTCGAATCCTCCTCCCCCGCTCCATCCGACCGTTGGATCCAACCGTTGGTGGGGGCGCGTATATAAGGGAGGCCGCAGCCACGCGCACCCCCCATCCGTAACCCTAGCTCATTTGCGCCGCTCCTCTCTCTCTCTTCGCTCGCTCTCCTCTCTCCGGGGCTCTCTGGCTCTCTGCCTCCCTCCCCGGATCCCCTCCTTTCTGCCCTTCTCCTCCCCCTCCGGTGGCCTCCGGCCTCCGCCGGCACTTGCACACGGCACGACCATGTATACTCCTATCACCTATGGCTATTATTGATCTCGCATTCTCGCTTCGCGTCGTCCTTCTCGTTATCTCCGTGTCGGCCTCGCCAGGTCTCGACCCCGCGTCGATCTCGTCGGATCCGCATTAGAACTCGCCGGATCCGTAGTCGGTCTCGCTGGATCTGTGCTTCGTCAACGTCGCCGGTGACTCCGGTGCTCCGGCTATCAAGGTAGGAAACCCTAACCCTAACCCTAACCCTTGCTCAATCAACCCCTAATCCCTAACCGGCTAACCCTAACTTTTGTTTCTGTGTAGCCGTTGAGGAACCGGGGCGCGGGCGTGTGACGATGGCCGGATCCGACGACGACGAGACGGTTCAGGGTGGGTCGAACCAAGAGAGACGGCTTTGCGGGTTGACCGGAGATGATGACGAGGATGACATGCGCGAGGATGCCACCGAGCTCTTCGGCCGTGTGGCTCAACCTCCCATCGTCCTCGAGCCATGCGATGACCAAGCAGTGGATGGGGACGGGGAAGAGAACAACGGTAAGCGCTCACGCCCCTCTACCTCGGCCGTGTGGCTTGATTTGAAGAAAATATTCAAAATGGTGAACGGTAAGAAGGTAAGGTATGGAGCTAAATGTATCCATTGCTCTAAGGAGTACTCTGGGCGCTCTAGTGGTGGCACTGGTCACCTCACCCGCCATAGGGATAGATGCCCTAGAAGGCGTGAGAAAACTCACATGTCTCAGTCACAAATCTCTTTTAATCCTGATGGTAGTATTCGTAATTGGGAGTACTGTCCTATAGTTGCCCGTACTCAACTTGTTAGACTGCTTGCTAGGCTTGATGTTCCTGTCTCTTTGGGTGAATCTTATGCATTTGAAGATTACATTAGAACTGCTCATAATCCTAAATTTGTTGCAGTATCTAGGCAAACCACCACTAGAGACCTACTAAAATACTTCAATGATTGCAAGGCTAAGCTTGTTGAGATTGTGAAATCTGCTGGTGTTAATTGTGTGTGTCTAACCTCTGATATTTGGTCTGGTAATGCCAAAGAGGACTACCTCAGTGTTGTTGCTCACTACATAAACTCTGATTGGCAACTAGAGAAGAGAGTGCTTGGTCTTAGGCTGATTGATTGTTCACACAATGGTCAAAATATTGCTGATCGTGTTGCATCTGTGCTTGATGACTATTGTTTGACTGAAAAAGTTTTTGCTGTTACTTTGGACAATGCATCATCTAATGTTTCAGCCATGCAAAAGCTTAGCCTTGTTCTTTCTAAATATCTTGGTATTGAAGTTGTGGATGATGATAGGGATGCCAATGCACATTCAGTTAATTCTTTGTTCTTGCATCAGCGTTGTGCATGCCAAATTATCAATCTGATTGTTAAGGAGGCTCTAACTGCTCTTAAGCCATTGATTGAGAAGTTTAGAATTGCAATATCTTTCTTAAACTCATCTAATCAGAGAATTGCTGCATATAAAAGTTATTGCATTGCCATTGGTATTAGGCCTAGAAAGTTTCAGCTAGACATGGAAGTTAGGTGGAATTCTACATATCTAATGCTTAAGCATTTGTTTCCTCGTAAGGTCCCATTCACAACTTTCATCGTTGCTCAATATCCTAGGGTTGAAAGTGATCAGTTGCTTTTATCTGATGATAATTGGGCTATGGCAGAAAAAGTGCTAAGATTTCTTGAACTGTTTTATGATGCTACAGTTGCATTGGCTGGTGTGTACTATCCTACATCTCCACTTATGATTCATTATCTTGTTAAGATTTCTATGCACTTAAAGAATTATGCTAATGATACTCACATCAGACATGTGGTTCAACCTATGATAGACAAGTATAACAAATACTGGAGGGACATACCTTTGCTTTATTCTTTTGCATTCATCCTGGACCCTAGAGCTAAAATGAAAGGTTTCAATAGAGTGCTCAGGAGGTTGGGTACCCTTACCAGTACAGATTATAGTGCTTACCAGGTTAGCACTAGAGCTCGACTTACTGATGTCTACAACAAGTATGAGGAGAAATATGGAGGTGTTAGGTTGAGGAGGACTGTACCTCCTAACCTATCTGGTAAGAAAAAGTCTGCTTGGGATGAAATTTATGATGATGATGATGTTAGTTCTGCTGGTGGCATGCATTCTCTAGCTGCTACTCTAAGCATGGCTAGAGATACATCTGCAACTGCCCTTCGGCAGGCTGCCAGTTCTTCAGGTGGTAATATTTCTGAACTTGTTTCTTACTTGGACTGTGACACAGTGAACCATTTAGATGATGATTTTAACATCTTGAACTGGTGGCATCAACACAAACTCACATATTCAGTGTTGTCAACCATGGCTAAGGATATATTAACTGTTCTTATTTCAACCATATCTTCATAATCCACTTTTAGTATGACTGGCAGGATCATCGAGGAGCGGCGGAGGAAGCTAAAGCCTGACATGTTGGAGATGCTCACCTGCATCAAAGACTGGGAGGCTGCAGAAGCAAGGTTGCAACACATGGTGGAGGACAAGGAACTTGAAGAAGCTTTTGAAGAAGTTTATCTTGATTAGTTATCATTTATGTAATGGGACTGTAATATTAAGTACTGGACTCATGGACTGTGATGAACTTTATAATTGGAGCTGGGCTGCACTCTTTTTTCCTGTCTAGGGTTTCTCACAAGGGTGAGTTTTACCTAGATAGGTTTTTAATGAGGCAGCCATTGCACTAAAGCTCCTAATAAAATGTTATTTTGTTATCTCTATGACTCTGTGTGACTGTGTTGTGACTTTGTTACTTTGTGTTTGTGAATACAACAAGATAAGTTCTAAATTGCTTGTGAATCTCATTATTTTTGAGTTGTGCTTGTAATTCTGTGTAAAAAGAATGGTACTGTGGTAGGCACACTTAGTGCCAGGGCCGGCACGGGCACTGCAGTGCCGCCGTGCCCTGTGGTACGGCACGGCACGCTAACTGCCTGTTAGTGACGTGCCTGTGCCGACAGTTAGGCACGGCGGCACTACACGGCACGGCTAAGTAATCGTGCCATATAGTGCCATGCCAAATAGTGCCCGTGCCAGTGCCGTGTCGGGCGGCCGGTCTGGCCAACTTTAGCGGCTACAGTTTATTTGCAACGATGCTGCGGCAACGAACGGTAGCGCGGTGTTTCTTGGCAGACCCAAACCGCGTAAGGCGCGGTAACGACGACGTTTTTTCGCCTTTTTACTTTTTATAGTTGTAGAGATTTCTGAATTTTGTGTTGGACCAAGTCCACAAATTCCAGGACGGTGGACTATTTTTTCGCCTTTTTACTTTTTATAGTTGTAGAGATTTCTGAATTTTGTGTTGGACCAAGTCCACAAATTCCAGGACGGTGGACTAGATGCTTCAGGAACGTGATGACTTCCTTGGAGCTGCACGTGAACTTCTCTCTTCCATAGCACAGGAAGATGCACTACGATGCCAAAAGCATACATATAGGGCGGCGTTTGGCGTGGGCGACTGGGTTTGGGTGAAGCTTGTGCACCGCACGGTGGCCTCCGCTGCTAGCGATGTGGCGTATTGTTGAACGTATACACGAGTTCAACGTATAATTACATCAATAATAATGCTGCTGAATGTAATAGGGAATAGGAAATTTTGAAGAACCCCGCTCCCTACTATAGATTTCCAGATGGGCCAGGCCCATTAGGCGGCCCGAGGCCCGACACTAAAAAGCACGGCACGAGGTGAATAGTGGCAGGGCCAGCCCGGCACAATGATAGTGCCGGACCTGGGCCGCATCCTCGGCACGTTGGGCCAGCACGAGCCCGGCACGATTTTTAAGCCAGCCCGATACCCTAGCAACCCTCTCCCAACCGTTAGATGAGCAGACGCTCCCCTTCCCACCGTTGGATGAGCAAGCCATGAGTCCATATATATACAGAAAAAACCCTAATTATTTACCCTTCTCACCTCCCCCGCCCCCGGTATCCAGCAGCTGCCGGTCCGCCGCCCTCCATCCTGTGACGCCACCACGGCCGCCCCTCGACTCTCCCTCCTGGCTCCCCTCACGCCTCCGTCGGGGGCCATCCGCTGTCGCTACTTGGAAGGGCGCCCGCCGGTGCCAGGGGCCACCGCCGTCGGGGCACCCCTCCACCACCGCCACCCCTCCCTCCCTCCATCAACCGTCGCCCCTCGCTCCCCTCACTCCTCCGCCGCCGCCGCCCCTCATTGCTCCGTCATCGCCGTTGCTGCGGGGGGACGCAGCCGGGACCCGGTCGCCGTGCTGGTCGCCGCCGTTGCCGCCGGGGTTGCCGCGGGGGCCGGCTGCCACTGCCGCTGCGGGGGCGGCTGCCGCCGTCGCCCGCCGGGGGCGCCTGGAGCTGGCCGCCGCTGCTAGTGCCGGGCCGGGCACTAGCACGGCAGGGCCCGTCGTGTCAGCAAGCTGGCCTAGCCTGATAAAAAGGCTGTCGGGTCAGGCTTGGGCCGCCTCCTCAGCACGCAGTGCCAGCTCGGCCCAGCACGAAAACATTTTGAGCCTATTAGTGCCGGGCCTAAGTAGTGCCGGGCCACATCTGGCTAGTGCCGGGCGACCCATTTGGAAATCTATACTCCCTACGTCTGACTCCGGCGGCGGCGGCAGCCTGCGACGGCAGTGAAGCCGGCCCCCGCATCGTGTTCTCTCCCTTCCCTTCCCTCCTCTCTCCCTCTCCACTCCCACTCCGCAAACCCTAGGCGCCGCTGGCGAATCCACCTCCCCTGAGCCCGGATCAACACATCCCTAGCGTGGGGGTCCCTTCCCCGATGATGACCACCGCGTTCTCCCCTTTTCCGCTGTCCTGAGGACAGAAGACTGCGGCCGGGACCCGCATCCCTGCTCTTGCCGCCCCTTCCGCTGCCGGTGGGTGGGCGGCGAGGGTGGCCACGTCCCTCCCCGGCTGTTGGGTCTGCCAGGGGCAGCGCTTCGTGCGCCGCCACCGCATGACCGGCCGGGTGGCCGCCCGCGCCCCCCCCCCCCCTCAACCCCTCTCTGGTGGCTTCTTCCGCCGGCGGCACTGTAATAAGTGCCATTTAAAATCAAATAGTGACCCTGAAAAATTCAGAAGGAGATCCAAAAGAAAACGAAGAAAAAAATGGCAAAAAGGTCAAATTCGGCCAAATTTTGACCGAAATTTGAATTTCAAATTTGAAATTTAGAAAAAATTTTCAAAAGTGTGGAATACAAGTGTAAGAATATTTAGGACTGAAGGATCAAAAATTTGGAGTTAAGCTAGTGCTAAATCTCTCAGAAGAAACAGAGAAAGAAAAAAGAAAAGAAAACTGCTGTTTACTGTTCATCGTCTGAAAATAGAGTTCCAGGAAAACAGCTTTAGAGTCTGTTTTGGAAATTGAATTCTGGAAAAATTTGCAAATAAGTGCATCAAGACAACTACACTATATTGAAGTGTGAACCTTGGACTACAAGATCTGGGTGTTGTTGGCCAGGATCAATAACCAGAAGGAAGTCAAATTCAAGCTCAAAGTCAGCACAAACTCACAAGTAACTGAAAACTCTGAATTTTTCTAAGTCTGGACAGCAGCAAGGCAATAACTTGGAGCTTGAATTCAGAACCATTTAAATCAAAAAGGGTACTCGTTCTTGAGCAAAATGGAACAATGGGACAATGTAGAGTATGTTTGAGGTGAAGTTGGACTAAGGGCAGAAGAATTTGATCATGAAATCAAGACATTAAGGGAGCTCCATAGTACTGACGACGACTGACGAAACTGAATGAAGGATTCAGTGCAATTCAGAAGAACTCGAGAAAACAATCCAAATTCCATCAAATTCGATGCTTATCTCAAACCGACGCCAAAATAAAAGATGATAGTCTTGAGTTTATCTCCAAGTTTGGTTAAAGCACGAGAGGCCGTCGGATCAAGGATCAGCCGCTAGCCGTTTCTGAAGATCACGGGCGGGAGAAGCAGTGACAGAAACTCCAGACGTGTCGCCGCCGCCGTCGTCGGTCGTCCGCCAGCGCAGCTAAGCTAGGCCACCTCCTCGCCACATACGCCTACGGGTAGGCCACGGTGTCACCCATACGCGCGGTGAAACCCTTGAATATCTACCGCTCCCGCGCCGCCGTTTTCACCGCCGCTCTTTTTACCGCCGCCCGTGCCTCTTCTGCCAGACACCGCCGCCAAGCAAAATTCTACCTCCACGCCGCCGCTCCCGTCGATTCCTTCCGTCCACACCTCCGCCTACATCCCACCAATAACCCTAGCAACTTGTTGCTCAGCTTCTTCGCCGTGACACCTTGTATCGCCGCCGCTTCTGTCCGCCGCCATCGCACCGCCCGCTCTCGGTGAGAACCCCCTCGCGCTGTCTCTCTTCCTTCTTGAGCAGTCGTAGTCGAGTCCCTAGGGTCCTAGGATGGTGTCGAGTTAGTTGTTTGAGTGGGTTGTGCCGTCGACGTGAGAAGTCATCACCGGCCGTGGGTGTTGCCGCCCGTCGCCGTGGAGGGGATGGCTCCGGCCATCTCCGGGGAAGCCGTCACCGCGCACGAGGTCGTGTAGGTCTCAGGTTGGTGTCGTCACCTAGACTTGCCGCCGGGAGGGCGCCGGCCGGCGAGCCGCGCCGCCCCCTGTTCCGGTCGCGCTTTTGGCGGGAGGAGGAAGAAGGATCTGTGCACCGGGCCCGCGCGTCAGTAAGAGAGAAGGGGAGGGAAGGCGCAGGCCGAAGCGGTGCGGCCGTCTTGGGCCGGCATGTTGAGGCCCAGTGGCGCGCGCGGGTGACCGGGAAGGAAAAGGCCGGAGGCCCAGAGCAGCGACGCAGGCCGGCGTCGCGTAAGGAAGGAAGGAAAAGAAAAAGGGGCCGTGGGCCGGTGCTGGGCTACCAGGAGAGAAGGGAAGAGGAAATCGGCCCGCGAGGCCCGTCGGAAGGAGGTTAAGGCCGGCGGGTAGTTTGAACAGGAAGGTGGGGTCCGCGCCGTGGGGGCCCAGTGTTCACGAGTGAGGGTAGAGTGTGGGTGAGTGAGAAAAGTTTTCCGGGGGAATTTCGGGGAAAAATTAGATTTCTTTAGCAAAATAATCCGTTAAAATTTGTTTTACACCATTTTAATCACAGAAATTTGTAGGAGTATCCAAAATTAGTGAAACCAATTTTGTTAGGCTTGTTTTATTTTCCTTTATGCATTAAAATTTTTACACCCTAGGGAAATAATAATTAAAAAAAAATTTGGGTATTTATTTAATGCCTTTCTTTTAAGGTGATTAAATAAATACTTAATATTTATAAAATGTATAAAATATGAATAATGCTTTATCAATCACAAATAATCCTTAACCCATAAGAAATTAAATTTTCAAGTTAGAAAGTAATTACCACTTTTTCTAAAAATAAAAGAAAGAGTTATAGGAAGGGTTAATTAAGAAAATAAAAATCTAGGTTAATCTTTTTTAGATTTCTTTTGTGTGTTGACTTACAACCTATTCGTGATAAGTCGTATAGTCTTTGTTGGCTTGCAACTTTATCATGAAAGAAAGTTGTATAGTCTGTTATTTAAAAAGTTTGCATTCTAACCCCTGCATATATTGCGCCGTAGATCCAGAAGCACCAGAAGAGGATTGCTGGGAATTTTCAGAAGGATCCTTGGAATCTGACGAGGTGTTTGAATTTGTCCCCTGTGAAGCAAATCCGTCGGCTTCTACTAATCTTTTTAACAGTCAAGGCAAGCCCCGGTGCATTTATACCTATCTATTTTGGAGTCATTATTTCATGTGACTAGTTATAGGTTATTTGGTTATTGTATGCACTAGGTCTAGGAGTTGGATGAAACCTATTCTTGTGTATGATCATGCCTTGATTTAAGGACATCTTTGCCACTTGTTCAAATCCTAGAAACTACCCAAGTCTAGAATTGCTTACTCGCTTACATGCTTGGTTTACCAACCTTAGGGAAAACTCTTGATCATACATGCTGTTTAGGAAAGATAGTTTGAAGTATAGAACCAGACAGAAGCTAGAGATGTAGTTCTGTCTGCTTATTAATCTGCTTAAGGACCGTGCCGTGTCTTAACCATTGATCAAGTGATAACTTCTGATCACTTACTGGGTATGGGACCAGTAAAGCCCAGTAGGTTAGTAAATTCTATGATCAGGAATGCTTCGTACCCGCATTTGACGTGCTGGAGATTGGCAGGGGTGTAGCCTGAAACTCACATGGAGATCAGGCCAGACGTGGGGTCCCATGTGGGGGTGCATCCCTGGGTCCGGGTAGTTGTGTTCCTAATCATTGACTTTACTAATCGAGAGGTTGCTAGTACGACCTGGACAGTCGTATGATGCTGGTGATCGGGGTACTCTCCTGCAGGATGTAAATTGATCCGGATCGCCGCAATTCTCGGTTATGAATGCACTTGATCACTGTTGAGCTTCGTAGCATGAACTCATGTGATATAAAATTTTCTGTTGCCAAGTACTGTATGAATCAACAGCTGTGATTGCTTTTACTTCCGTTATCATCTAGAATGGTTAGGTAATGACTTAACTCAAATAAAAGATAAAACTAAGGCCTCACTTATAGTAAGCTTTTTCGGCAAAATTGTGTCAACCAAGCACACCCAAAGGCTGACATGCATTGCAAAGAAAAACTATTATATTGGTTAGTCGGGTAAGACTTGCTGAGTACCCCGTACTCAGGGTTTTCCCCTTGTGGTTATCTTTCAGAAGCTACCCAAGAAGCTGTCGAGGAGGAGACCCCGAAGACCTAGAGTATTGACCTGAGTCTCTCAATACTCTAGAAAACCGTTATCGACGCATCTTCTCCTAATCTACTTATGTTTAATCTTAGAGCTTGTCTAACTATGCATCACTAAGTTTGTTTCAACTTGAAGTCTTGTAATAACTCGTACCTCCTAGTTATGTATGTAAAAATGTAATGTTTGTTGATATTATCCCATCGCGGATACTATCCTGATGTATGGTGATGAAACACGCCGTGGATCTTTCGAGGAGTCCTAGGGACACTCGACGGACTACCGGACTTATGCTGTTTTAGGTGCGTTTCGGATAATTGCTGCTCCGACAGCAATTAGGCGCACTTAAACCAGCTTCAGTTGGGCGGTTCCGCCACAGGCACGACCGGGCAACTGACTATGTGGCGGCATTCTTCGGCTCCTTCGCACCCGGCGGTCCCTGTGCTCTTGGTAGCAGCAGTGATTTCTGAGGAGGGAACGGGGTGTAGGTGAAAGCCTTGTGCCTGCTTGCGGGTCAATGACGGCGACGCCCCTAGGCGCCGCTTCCCTTCTTGAAGGTGTCATTCTTCCCCCTTTCCCTCATCTATGGTGAGCTTCCGGGTGTTGGTCAGACGACAACGATGCCAGTGGTGTCGCCCCCTCCCTTGAGGTGTCATCTTGGAAGCTCAGCGGGTTCTTGCTACCTGCAGGGATCGTTGATGAACACCGCCCCTAATCGTCTCAGGCCGGTCAGGGTCCTCGTGGTGGTCGTATGTTCTGTCTTCTTATGCGCCTACCTTCATTTTGATTCGTCCACCTTGCCGGGTTGCTTAGGTCATCGTCGTCTGGCGGATGCTTTGGCACCCCCTCTTCTGTGGTGGATGCTTTGCCACCATTGTTGGTTGCTTCAGGCAGATGCTTTGCCGCCGTCGTGTTGCTTCGAGCAGATGCTTTGCTGCCGTGGTCGTGCTAGTTGGGTGGATGCTTTGCCACCGTTGTTGTATTCGGGCGGATGCTTTGCCGCCGTGAGCCTGATGTTTGGGTGGATGATTTGCCAACGTTGCAGTTCTGAGACCTTTAGCACCCTTGACGAGGTTGTATCTTTTGGCAGGTTTAGGAGAGTAGCTGTGTCTGGTTTGTGGGTTCGAGTGTGCTTTCTCTTTGTTGTTTCGAGTCGTGTGGTGGTTGTTTGTGTGTTTGTTCAGTGTTTCTTTTTCTTTGGTCATTTGTGCTCTCACGCTGGTCAAGCTCTGTTTAATTTCATCAAGATTGTGTCTGTAAACTGCTTTCTTCTTAATCGAAAGGTGCTAAGGCACACGGGAAAAAGAAAGGAAATTTTGAAGAAAGCGTCATTTTTTTTCCAAATAAACAAGCTTTTCTCCTACATCCATATACACAAACCACTGCAAAGATTTCATACTAAACGAAAGACGAACATGCTGGAGCAAAGCTGCAGACGACCAATGGTGCAAGATCATATTACCACCCTTGTTGGTAAATTATCACTGGTGGTTTTTCCTTCGCGAAAACTTTGGACGCGTGAATTCCGAGACCTCCTCCGGCGTCAAATCGCCCATAATCTGGAGTCCCCAGGTGTAAGGCTTACCAGACTTGTTGAACTCGTGGACCCTGCGCGCCGTGTCCTTGAAGTGCACGAACCGCCGGACTATGTCGTCGTGATCGCGCTTCACGTTGTAGAAGCTGCGCCACCGCCCGTACATCGCCCAGATGGCTTCCTCCGACTCGAGATCCTTCTCGTCAAAAGCGAAGCAGGTGGCTGGAGCGTCTGTACATCGATTGATAAAAGAACGAGACGCTAAGCATCGATCGGTTGGATGATCATCATCATCATCATGGTGATGTTCTTCAAGTCGAAGAAGGCTCGAAGCCTCCAAGATCGGAGATCGATTAGGTTACCTGGTGCGTAAGGGTCGAAGCACTCGGTGGTTAAGTCCTCGGTCCCAGCAAAGTGGTCGCCAGGGATCCTCGCGAGGCCGCGCCGGAGGATGCGTGGGGCGAGGGGCGGTGGCGGTGTCACCGAAGAAGAAGCCACGCCGAGGAAAGCCGGGAGCGAAGCGCCAGGTGTCCGAAGCCGCCACGTGACGGGCCGAGCGGGCGGTGGTGGCGGCGGCCTTGGATGCCATGGCAAGTGTGGCCGGCCGGATGCGAGGAGCACGGTGCTGGATTTCGATCTAGGGTTTCGTTCGATTTTGCAATCGCTGGGCTATTCTTTCCTCCACGCCGATCCAGAAGAAGGCCCAGACATCTTCGTTTGGACTTTAGCCCGTGGGCTATTGAAAGCGCAGGATAACACGGGCCAGGCCCAGCAAGTTAGAGACAGCTGCCGGTTCCAATTTCCTCCATCGGAATTGCTATAAACATCACCCGGTTGATTATTTGTGCTGTTCTCACTCAGTTTTGGATGGCTGTGACCTTTCCAAGATTCGTGCAGGAGTGGTGGAAACAATTTGTTGGCTAGTATCTCATGGGCCGTTTGTATTTGGCCCAGCACTTCTTTTGCCTTCGCACCCGCGCGCAGCAGAGGTTTTTTTTGCCGGTCTGTGACGCGACCACTGCTCATCCTTTGCGATCAGACGGATGCTACGAGAATGGGAAATTCTCAAAAAAAAAAAATCTGTATCATTCCAATTTTGTTTTCATTTCTCCAACCATCCCAGTGGTGATTATCTGTTTGGGGATAACCGATAACGTAAGATCCTCTCTATGGCCCGTCTATCCTTTTATTGTTTTCTGTTTGCATTCCTGCTATTCGTGATTATACTTTTGGAGGTGATTTTCGTGGTGGGAGATTTTAGGGGGTTTTGTTAGAGAAAGTTTTATAGGAATCAGTTTGCTGAATATCTTGGATATTATTCTTGATGAAGGGAGTTCAATGTTTGGGCCTATAATTTGAGTTGTTTCTTATATTTGCGATCTTTCCTTGATTCTAACCTTCTGCCCATACATAGAATATGGAAATTGTAAATGATTCTAATCTTGCCATTTTCGCATATACTGTTGCATGATTTCTCAAGGTAAATACTTCTTCATGCGTGGCAAATTAAATTTGTATTATCGTATGCTCCACTTTTTTGTAATTTTTTGTCATTCATCTATAAATATTGGTGTGCTCCACTCAAATTGTAATTTTCTTTTCTTTTTCTTTTCTTCCTTTCTTTTCTTTTTCTTTTTTACACTTCATGCCTCAAGTGTTTGTTAGTCAGATTTCAGTTTCAGTATAAGAAACTCAGGAGTGTGTGTTCGTAGGAGTGAGTGTGCGTGCGTGTACGTGAACGTCTACGTCTATATTGTGTGATTCGGAAAAAAGAAAGAAACTCAGGATTGCTAGTGCATGCTTGACCGGTAAGTTGATGCTTATTTTGTTGTTTAACCGGTAAACAGGTGCGGGAAAAATCGACTTGGAGTGGGTTGGTACAAAAATCTGGTCGTTATCATTACCATTTTCACCCAGATTTGTTTGTTTCCGGGGCATTGCATCACTGGTATTTTTCTGAGTGAAATTACAAGCTGCTGTTACCCAAATCCTATCTGTAAACCGGAAAAGTTGTCATATGACGTGTCACTTTATGGTTGGCTGGGAATCTGGATGATAAGCATGAAAAAAAATCACCCGATTGCCATATAGACACTCCCTCCATTCTGCTCAAACTTGTGTTTTAAATTTTGTAACAGACTACTTAGTCCACGTATTAGCATTTTTCAGGATGCTTAAACCATGATATATATATGACCATACATTGGGCCATTCCTCCCTTGCCCAACTAATTTGCGGTGTCAATTTTTTTTCCGAAACGAAGGTGTCAAAAAATTAACATTGGGGCGTTTTTGTGCTGCTTGTAGTTTTCGCTTTCCAACTGGATTTGACCAGTTTGTCTGTGGCTGTTTGTATCAGTTTTGAGCATTGATTTGTAATGATTTTGATGTCAAAGGTAGAGGTGGCCAAAAAAAATGCAGGCAAATGATTCGTTTGGAGAGGACTGCATGGAGTTTTCTAAGACAGGTTTATATATTTTAAAGGTTTTATTTGAAAGATATGAATGATAATTTTAAGGTTGGCAATCAAAGGTAGAACGGGTGCTCCACGTGAGGACAGGAGAGAAGCCAACTATTCCCTTGTGACCACCTGGGCCTGGTCTACACAGCTGCCGTCTGTCTCTGAAAAAAATAAAGGCAACGTCTGTACTGCCTGGCCTGAAGGAATAACGTTAGGTGAAAGATGCCTTGCCTTACCGGTTACTCGTTGAATTCGAATTTAAATTTTTAAATCTCGTGAACAGACAACAGAGGCACAAAAACAGAGGATCTGCCTGAAAAAAGGGGCATGATGACAACAATTGGGAGGACAGATTTATATGAAATTTGCAAACTAAATTTTAGCCACAGTTTTGTATGGCTATCTGAGTAATCCATGCACTGAGATTATACGCAAATGTAGTTTTGAGTTCTAGGGCTTTGTTTGGAGTGGGTTACTTTCTAGCACCTGTAAACCCATGCAGCACAGAATTTGGTTGAGATCAGGAAAAAATTACAGCCTATCATGGTTGAAAAGAGTCTGTAATGACTAGGTGCCATGCGAGGGACTCAAAGGGTCCGATTGGTTCTCTTCTCAGCGTAGCCCGACTCGTACGAGGGAATCAGGCCGGCTAGGGACAGGCTCATTGCGCGCAAGAGGTGTTGATTGGTTGCTTGGTTCGTGTCAGCCAGGCTATAGGGAAATTTTGATTGGTTGCATGCATATACCTATTTTCCTCTCACATGCACTCGCCCGTGTGCTCGACGCCGCATCCAGCCAATCAAGCTCTAGGGAGACGAAGGTTCTAGCCGCACCTCAGGAACCAGGCTCGGGGACCCTTTTTGGGCCCAGTACCTAAATCATGTAACCAATCAAGCTAAGGTCGCACGCGCGGAGCCTGGACGAGGGGGCGTGCAGCAAACCAATCAGCCTCAAAGTTGCAATGGAAGTCATTCCACGTCTCGCGCAGTCCCATGTTTTCCCCTATCCAGTAACAATAACTTTATGTTACTAACTTTATGAAAACTATGCAATGAAAAAAAAAGCTGGAGTAAGTGTAAGACCAAGGGTGGATCATGATACACAGCTAGTTCAACTTTGTAAAAGGCTTTGGCTCCTTGAAGCATTTCTTGGCTCATTAAAGGCTAAGGAGATATGTCAACTGTCGAACCGTCCTGGTGAGCAAGGCACAGTTTAAGTTAAACGTGCGAATTCATGTGAGCTTAAGCACTTTGACGATATCTAAACTTGTTAACGATATCTAAAGTAATAACCCACAGTGACATTACGTTATTAGCATGGCTCGGTAAATACAATTATACAAAGGACAAAGACACTTTGACCGTTAACATTGATTCGACAGATGCTGCACTTGGATCATGGTTGGATACTTGGATAACATTTGGGAAAAAAAATCCCACAAAAAAAATAAAATCCTGACCAAAACTAGAGCCCACTTAGTTACCTCGCATGCCTACTCAAATGGTGAAAACAGATTTGCCAGCCCTAATTACCTTTTATGCTACGATGTACACGATCAGGGGGGAAAAAAGACATCACGCCTAAATATGCGGAAAAGGTAATTAACAAGGGTACTATAGTCATTTGACAACAGCAATAATCTGTATTAAACTACTATTACACATTTTATGGGAGAGAGAGATTAAACAGAAAAATTATCTCAGATAACCTGATAGTACTACACATTGTTTTAATCTCTTGTGTTGCCACTAGTTGCTGTTTTCAGAGCAATGCCCTCCTCGATCAGTCAAAGCAGTACTTGTCACAGCCTCAAGTGATCTGTCCTCAAATACCTGGCCATCACTCTGGTTGACAGCCTGGCCTGCGCTCCACGACCCTGCACTGCATGTTCTCACAGGTTATCTTACCATGCGTTTAGTTTCGGACCAAGTGAAATGGGTTGGCTCCATCAGGTTGGCCCATCCCTATTTTATGGGTTGAGTTCGAACTATTTCATGTTCGGTTGAGAGGGATAGGTCCATCTCAATTTTTTATTTGGTTGCAGAGGTTGAGAGAGATGGGTTGAATGCTATTGTGACACTGATAGCAACAATTATCTATGGAGCCCACCTGTCAATGGTGGGCCCACGTGTCATTCTCTCTTTTTTCACCTATCTTCTTTCTCCCACCTACGCCTGTAACGATCCTGGTTAAATCTTTCGAGTTAATCTTGATCCGAGTCCCAAAATTCCTCTATCTCAGCTCTTCCCGAGCAGGAGTGCTCCACTCCAGTTCCCGGTCCCAACCCCTGAAGACTCCAACTCACCCCGCCAGTTCCTTCTAAGTCTCAACAACAGTGTTCCTTTCAATCTGGAGCAGAGGAGAAACCGAGACTGGTGGGTGGACCTGCAATCTTTTCCCCAGATCTCCCGAGGCAGACGCACTCGAGCGGCCTGCACCGCTTCAGAGCTCCCCTGCCGCGTGGCTCAACTTCTCCGACGCCCGCCGCTTCGCCCAGTCGCCGGCCGCGACAGGATGGATTCTTGCGCCCTCCTCCCCAATCGCAGCGGGAGCCCCTCTGCAACCCTTTCTGCAGCGCCTCGTCTCGCTCGCACCCTCGCCGGCCGCACCTTGGTGCTCCGACGCTGCTGTGGCAGAGCTTTGCCGCCTGCTGCGTCAAAACCGTCTCGCGGCTCGGGCCCATCATCATCTCACCGGATCCCCGGCTGCAAGGCCCGATGCCTTCCGGCTTTTCCGCCGCCTCTACACAGTCGCGCTCGCCCGCGCAGCCGCAGCCCGCCTGTCTTTTCACCTGTTGCAACCTCGCTTGTAGCGCCGTTCTCCCTGTCACACCAATCAGATCCGCCGCACGACGACGCCCGCCTCCGCCAAACCTCAGCCTTGGCAAAACCGCGCCTGCGCCACCTTGTCTCCCGTGCCCAATAGCCGAGGACGCTATCTCCGAAGTCCTGCTCCGCTGTCCATCACCGCTCAATCGCCGCCATGGCAGCGCACTCCATCCTTTTCTTCCGGTCTTCGTGCTACTCCAACTCTCTCTCTCTCTTCCGCGCAGCTATAAAAGGGAATGCCAGAGTCCTACTGGAGTTCCCCTCGCCATCGTTGCCTCGCCGCCTTGTTCCTCTGTTTCATGCTCGAGCGCCGCCACCTAAGTTCTTGAGGAACTCTCATCTCCGCTCAACACCCGCCCCTCCCAATCCACCCAGCCGCCTGCTCCTCCGCGCTGTGCTAGAGCTTCCTTGTTGCTCACAAGAAGCTCCGCCGCCGCCGGAGCACCACCGGACATCGCCGCCACTCAAGCCTTAGTGCTTAAGACCTTCCGCCCAAGTCTACTCCTTCCCGACCCCAAAGCTGCACCTATAAACCAAAGGTAAGCTGCCGACCCCTCACCGGTTCGCCCGACCCTATCTGTTCGCCCGACCCCTTTTCCGTCTCGCCCGACCCTGTCTGTTAGCCGACCCTTATCTGCCTCGCCCGAGGACTCGGCTGTATCTTTTTCATTGACCCGAGGGTATCTGTGTAAGATTTCGGGGACTTCTCTGTAATAGATCTGAGGACCCCAAACACAGTTATCCCTTAAGGTTTAAGGGTCAGATCATAAGTTTCTTCCAATCCAACCCTTGGTCTTGTTCTCTATCCACTGAAGCTTGAACCCCCACACTTTTCCGTAGCCTTGCTACAAGTTTCTGGGCTAAGACTTGCGAGTGTTGCTGTTGAAATAACCGTCTAAACACTAACTCCTGCATTGCATTCGTGTAGAGTTTCGTCTTGCTGACGGCGTCTACGAGCTGCATCCGGTGCCAGAAGATGGAGCTGTAGCTGAGCTACCAGTTCCAGAAGCCGAAGTCACCCCAGCTGAAGACCAGCTTCCCTTCCCTGCCCTTGAAGGCAAGCCCCGGAGCATGAACCCCAAAGTTTCCCAAACTTGCGCATGCCTTCTTTCTCATGTTTGTGCATTTACGTATAGGAGTTGTTTGCAACCTTAGATGCATGACATAGTTCCTTCGATCTGAACACTAGTTGTTGGACCGAATAGTTGCTATGCTTAATTAGGAAGCGGTAAAAGTCGAGTGATTTCCTGTCACTCGCGAGTTATAGGAGTTGGTTGTTCTCCTTCTGTTACAACTATAAGGACGATGGACGGGGTCGGGTTTTGGTTAACTCTTTTGGTGGTCGGTTGATCGCCCCGTCTGTCTATGGAATCTGTTAAGGCCCGACAGTGGTGGTGTTCATGATCAAGTGTTTGAAAGCACTAATCTCATACCTAGTATGGGATGGGGAAGCCTAGTACCTGATTGAACTAGGGTGTGGCTTATACCCCTGCTGTCCTTGGAACAAGGTTCCCATGGTGCATCATGTGGGTGCAAGTGCGGTCACAGTACGGTAGAGGCTGGGACTGTGGAGCATTGCATGCCAAGGGAAGTTTGGACCTGACACGTGCCTGGGAATTGATGGGGACGGCCGACACAGGAAGCGACCCTTGTGGTGCGCGGATGTCGTGAGATTAGGTTCGCCATGCATGGTTAAGAAAACCGAATTGGTTCGTCTGCCTCTCACAGTTTGAGACTGCTTGATCGCTATGCTACACTGAGTAATGAAAGAGTCTGATGATGACATGGTCTTGATGATGAGCTTATATACATAAAGTTGGATCTATGTTTGTTCAGAGTAAGATGCCAACGTAGACTGGTTAATGAACTTAGAATTTGAGCTAAAACTTGAAAGCAAGGATCTAGCATAGTCGCTTTTGGCAAATAAACCCCTCAGCCAAAGAGCCTTGCGTGTCTAGACGTGGTGGAGTAGTTTTACCACCGGTCGGTTAAGTCTTGTTGAGCTTAGCAGCTCAGCCTTATTTGTGGCTCTCTTTTCAGGTGAAGTTGCAGCTCCTGAGTTTGCTCCTGTTGGCACTTGGCCGCCCCAGCTCCCTCCGGGTTGGACGGTTGAGTGGGATCCCTCCTCGGACGGCGAGGAAAGGGATCACTGATGTCCTGATCGGCCTCATCAGGGACATCCGACCCCGGCGCTAGCTTCCGCTAATTTACCTTTCCGCTGCTTTTGAATCTTGTAAAACTCTGATTTTCATTTTGATGTTGAACTAAATTATCAAACTTGTTTAACTCAGTGGATCTATTGTATTCTCTGGAACCGCTCGTCTTCGTGTGAGTTTTGCTAATCCGATCCTGTTAAGTGGTTAAATCGGATGAAATCCGACGGCACTTCGAGTTAACTTGAGTAAGGCATGAGTGTCGTGTGTCAGGCGACTTAACCGTGCTTTAATCAAGGTAATCCGAGGTGGTTCCGCCACAGCGCCATCCTCCCCAGTCCTCACCGCCGTCCTCCCCGCGCCCTCCTCCCTGCGCCGTCCTCCCTGCTGCGCCGTCCGCCGTCCACATCCTTCTTGCCTAGGGCCAAACCCGTGGGGGTAGAGCTTCCCTGGGCCAAGCTCAAGCTCGCCTCGGCACGCGGCGGAGCCCCCTAGGGCTTAGCGCGAGATCACCCCGGCTAGTGGGGGAGCTCGAGCTCGCCTCGGCTGGCGGCGGAGGGCCCAGATGGAGCGCGAGGTCACCCTGGCCGGCGGAGGAGGCCCCAGACGGAGCTCACCATGGCCAGTGGCGTAACACCTTCGCGCGTGCGCTCGACCGCGCCTGATGGAGAAAACATCGAGTGAACGGGAGCGAAGTTGGTTGGATCGGTCCGCTCGATTCGAAGGAATCGTTCCAACCCGCATCTAGGAGGTATATTCTCTTCTGAGTTCATCCCAACTCACATGAATCTCAAACCAAACACATGAATCCATCTGGGTCCGACCCATTCCAACTCTCAAACCAAACAAATGCTTAAACATCAGACGCCTAATCAGCGGCCAATCACCATCAATCGTGCTCGCCACCTGGCTGATTAGCTCCCCCGTGATTAGGTTTAGGTTCTGCTCACGCCGCCACCGCCATTACCCCTCCCGCCTGGATCCACGGCACATGTCGCTGTCCTTTTGACCACTATGCCCCTCGGCATCTGCAGGCCGCCTTGATGATGAGCTGTGCCCAGTTGTGCTGCCGACCCGCCGTGCGCCGCTGTCCTATGCGCCGCGCACCGTCCGCCCGCCCGCCCGCTCGGCGCCGCGTTCCGTTGCGTCCGCCACCTCCACACGCTTATCCCCACCCCTTTATCTCTCTCTAGCCCCTCTCTCTCTCTCTCCCCTCCCCTGCAGACCCTCTCTCTCTCCACTCCTCACGAGCTCGCATCACCACTAGACACCAAGACAGCTCAGGCTTTCTCTCTCCCCAACGCGCTTTCCCCTCCTCCGTCTTCTCCCCCTCGCCGCCGCCGCCGTTTCTTGCATTCCGTCGAGCACCTGCGCGAAGCTCAGGCGATGGCGAAGCTCGCGCTGGCGCTCATCCTGCTCCTGGCCGTGGCGGCCTCGGCGTCGGCGTCGGCGTCCATCGACATGGACCTGGGCTTCCTCTCCGCCGGCGCCGGCCGGAGGGAGTGCCGCGGTACGGTGGCCGAGTGCCTGGCCGAGGAGGAGGAGGAGGAGCTGGGCTCCGCGTCGGCGGAGTCGCACCGCCGCATCCTCAGGGGCCGCGGCTACATCAGCTACGGCGCGCTCCGCCGGGACAACGTGCCCTGCTCCCGCCGCGGCGCCAGCTACTACAACTGCCGCCCCGGCGCCCAGGCCAACCCCTACCACCGCGGGTGCTCCCGCATCACCCGCTGCCGCGGCTGAGCTCCTCCTCCATGGCCGCCCCCTCCCTCCTCCGGTGCCCTCCGCCGCCGGATCCGCCGGTGGGAGCGGGGAAATGCCGGATCTTTCGCCGCTCCTCCGCCGTCTCCCGAGTCCAAAAAAAAAATAAGTTCTTTTCTTTTGCTGCTGCTACTGTTTACAAGTACTACTAGAGCTATGGATTTGTTCATTGCCGCTGTATGGATTTGTGTTTGTTCCTGCTGTTGTAAAGTAAGAGATCGATTGATTCGAGCCCCTATGGCTGCTTAATATGAACATAAATACTCTTATTCTTTTGATTGATGGCTTGCTTGGTTGATCTCTGCCTTCTGCTGGATGGATTGTTAAAATAAAGTCCAGAGCTTGCTTTACTGATTATTGCTTTGCTGGTAGCAATTGAATGGGGATGAATTGCTGTGGTTTTTGTTGGTGTTCCTTTCATTCAGACATTCAGATCTAGAGCAGCAATCCTGTGAAGAACAGCAACAAATTGCTTCATTCAGCTAACCAGGTGAAAAACATCAACGGATTGCTACTGTTCTGCAACAGATCTGTGTGCCCCCTGCTCTTGGTTTCATCCATCCATTACCTGCATTGGAGAACTTGCAGGGATGGATGGTTGTTGTGTGCCATGATACCTCAGGTCACCATCATGAAACATGGAAGAACTCAAGAACATGCGTCTTTGTTCTCGTTCGATTTCTAGTTTTCTAACCTGCGTGCTGGAAACATGTACGGCACCACCATGTGTTGAAGCTCTTTGTTTAATACTGGTTCTTGCAGCATAGGTTAGTGAGAGCCACGTTGCTGCGCCTGTTTGTTAGTATGACCTGACTGATTGATGCCGCTGGTCTCCTCTCTTGATTGAATATGTTCAGGCAGTCCATGACTTGTAGATGTTCTTAGTTTTTTTTTTTGCACTGTTATAACTTATAAATCCAGGTTGTAGAGTCATAAGCATTGCCATGGTTGCGGCTCAAATTGTGAGCTTTGTGGACTAAATTCTGCTGGGAGCAAAGAAACCATTTTGTTTGGCAAACATTTCCCTGTGGTGGATCCATCTGGACGTTTGGTGAGAGGAATCAGTGCCGTGTTCTTCGGGGTGGTGATGGAGCATCTCCATTTATTCTGCAAGCCATGTGGATTTCCTGTTTGTTTATTCGAGGGAATAAATGACCTGTTTGCATGTCCGCAGACCAAGAGTACTTTAACTAGTACTCTGATGAATGAATGCTGGCTGCTAGAGTGGGCGGACGATGCTTCTAGATGAGGGTCGACATGGGCTGGGCCTGGTCGACGTACGTACGGGCTGATTATGAGGCCTCCCATAGTTAACTGGGCCGTGGCCCATAGTTAACTAGGCCACGGGCCCATAGGAGGAGGGAGGGGTGGGTTCGGTTCGGCTGGGAGGGGCTGAAGGCGGGCCCAGTACCACGCCGCCGGCCTGCTGCGACCCACGCACGGTTGGGCCGGGCAAGTTGTGTCCCAGCGATTCAAATTAGCGGAGCGGTTTCTTGTCCTCGCCGTACGAATTTTGTCCAAACATGTAGCTAGGCGCTAGCTACAAAGTAAATTACAAGAGGCGTTCGCATTGCAAGCGATAAGTGCATACGCAGGACAGTAAGTCCGATGCAGTTATTTATGATTGAAAATCTAGTAGTTATTTAGATTTAAGAGGTGCTATTCATTAACTTTGTTGTAGGATGATGGAATGGAACAATCTTTCATATTTTCATACAAATCTGGTTCGTATGTACAAGAAACTAGTCAAGATTTTTGCATATGCATGGATGCATTTTTATTTGTGTTCTGTCAACCAAAAGCCCTCTTTGTACGTGTGATTCTTAGTTACCAGAGGACTATCAATCCGTCGTGCATAACTTTTAAGACTCAAACAAGCTGTAATCTGACGACCTTCCCGGATTTAAGTGGAGTTGTGGAGATGGATGAACAAAGTAGTAAGCAGCGTGTCGGGGTCGTGTACTGAGAAATACGCTAGGAAATCGATCAGCAAACTGTAATTAAGCTGCCCCTTTTTATGAAGTGTGTGATGTTGAATAATGCGTATTGTAGATTTGTAGATGAACAAAAGCATTTAGTTGGAAAGCAAACTACAAGAAGTATTCCACAATGCATGTGATCGATCTTTCCGAGCCACGCAGAACAAACTCTATGGACCAGATCAGAGTTATTCATTCGACATTGGATCGACAATGGATGCAAAGACCGAGTGACTCGAGGCATAGACCACGCCATACAAAGTCGAACAAATTTAACTTAAGACAAACCTAATTGACATGTGAAAAAACAGAGGGAGTATTCAAGTACTACATTTCGTAGTTTCATCAAGACAAATGCGAAAAGAGGATGGGGGATTCAGCTTTAATTTCCTATACACGCTACACTATGGGAATTGCATGCGATGATTAAGCATTCGAAAAGGATGATCATCGGTAGGTTCATCTGGCATTTCCTTTCTCTTCTTGGGTGACATTGATCAACTGTTAGTTTTGGACCCCTAGCCTATGCATACCCCTTCATCTGGCCATTTGGCTTCTTGGCATTCTGATGACTTGAGACATCCTATGTGGAATCAAGAGTCAAAGGAGAGAACTAGAGTGACTGGCAAAGTTCTAAACTAAATATTAAGGACATCATTAGTACAAGAAGACTAGCATGTGTACGTTTAGCTTTAGTTTAGGCTTTGTTCTTGGTCACGTGAATACTTTCATTTTTGTTACTCCTATTGTTTGGCAACATCAATTTAAGTCTCCCAAGCCAGATAGAAAAACACCCGCCCCTCACATTCTGCATAAGAATCCCAAAAACTTCTTACAATGCGTCGTGATGCGACCATAGTTCCCCTCTGCTTTTGCACATTCTTCCTCTTCTCCAGTCAACTTACATGTGCACACGTTGGTACATGCGTACGCCACCTATACTCAATATTCACATATCCACGCACGCACGCAGGTACCCATTCTACTATGATCAGCCGATCATTGCACCTCCCGTCATCATGATCATCTCTCAGTGTCAGTGTATAGTTAGAGCATGCTGTAATCACTGCTTAGTACCCTTGGAACTGAGGCGGTGGCGGCGAAGCGTACTTCTGCGCCAAGATCGGTGGCAGGATTACATCTTCTAGTGCTGGTGGAGGCGGTGGTGATGGTACTACCGGTGGAGGTGGTGAGCTCATGGGGACCGGCGGGGGTGGAGAGATGACCGGTGGGGGTGGTGAGCTGACCGGTGCAGGTGGTGGAGGAGACTTCACCGGGGGAGGCGGTGAGCTTACCGGAGCTGGTGGGGGTGGTGATTTGTTTGGTGGAGGTGGAGAAGTCACCGGTGTCGGTGGTGGCAGGGATTTTGCAGGTGGCGGCGGTGAGCTCATCGGAGTTGGCGGGGGAGGTGATTTTACGGGCGGTGGCGGTGAGCTCACTGGAGCCGGTGGGGGAGGTGATTTTACAGGAGGCGGAGGTGAGCTCACTGGAGTCGGTGGGGGAGGTGATTTTACAGGAGGCGGAGGTGAGCTCACTGGAGTCGGTGGGGGAGGTGATTTTACAGGTGGTGGTGGTGAGCTTACCGGAGCTGGAGGAGGTGGGGATTTCACCGGCGGTGGAGGCGAGCTCACTGGTGCTGGAGGTGGAGGAGATTTGACTGGTGGTGGTGGCGAGTTCACCGGAGCCGGTGGTGGAGGGGATTTCACAGGTGGCGGTGGTGAACTAACTGGTGCTGGAGGTGGAGGAGATTTGACCGGTGGTGGTGGCGAGCTCACCGGAGCTGGTGGTGGAGGGGACTTCACTGGTGGTGGCGGTGAGCTAACCGGTGCCGGAGGTGGAGGTGACTTTACTGGTGGTGGTGGCGAGCTCACCGGAGCCGGTGGTGGAGGGGATTTCACTTGTGGAGGTGGTGAACTCACAGGCGCCGAAGGTGGAGGTGACTTCACTGGTGGTGGTGGCGAGCTCACTGGAGCCGGTGGCGGAGGCGATTTCACAGGTGGGGAAGGTGAGCTCACCGGAGCCAGTGGAGGAGGCGACTTCACTGGTGGTGGTGGCGAGCTCACCGGAGCCGGTGGTGGAGGCGAGCTCACTGGAACTGGTGGAGGAGACGATTTCACCGGTGGTGGTACTGGTGCCGGTGCCGGTGCCGGCATTACTGGTGGCGAACTGATGGGAGCCGGTGGGTTAGGCGGCGTTTGTGGCTTGGCCACAGGTGTGGGCGGCACAGGCGTCGGCGGCGCGGGCGCGTGCTTCTTCGGCGACGGCGTGTAAGATGGCCCCGCCGAGCATGCGTTCTTGCGGCAGTCGACGGGGTGAGCAAGCACGGGCGCGCACTCCGGCGCCGGCTTCTGCTCAGGGCGCCCGCCGCCGAGGCAGTTGCCGGCGTCGTCGAGTGCCACGAGCTTGTTCGCCGCCGGCACGCACGCCGCTGGCTCGACGCTGAAGAAGTTGTGCGCGAAGCTGAAGTTGGAGAGCGCCGGGAGCTCACAGACGCGCTCCAGCACGCCGCCGGCGAGCCTGTTCCTCGAAACGGCGAGCTGCTGCAGCCCGGTCATGTTGACCATCCCCTCCGGCAGCGTTCCGACTAGCTCATTTCCGCTGACGTCGACTACCGTGGTGTTGACGAGCTCGGCGAGCTCCGGCGGGATGCAGCCATCAAGGCGGTTGTCGAGCAGCACGAGCTCGTCGAGTGTGCCGACCATTCGGCCGACGCTACGAGGGATGCATCCGACGAAGGCGTTGTCAGCGAGCACGACCACCGAGGCCGTCGAGTTGCCGAAGTTCTCCGGGATGACGCCGACGAAGCGGTTGCTGTTGACGAAGATGGCGTCGAGGTCCTTCTCGAAGAGCTGCGGCGGGAGCTCACCGTCGAAGTCGTTGTACCGGAGGTCGAGGTACTTGAGCACGGGGATCTCGAGCACGACGTGGGGGAAGCCGCCGACGAAGCGGTTGTTGCTGACGTCGAGCTCGTGGAGGAGTGCGAGGCGGCTGAAGCTCTTGGGGATGACTCCGCAGAAGCGGTTGGAGTTGATGTGGAAGAAGGCGAGGTCGGTCAGGAGGCCGAGCTCGGCGGGGAGGTACCCCGCGATGTCGCCGCCGTTGAGGTCGACGCCCGCGACGACGGTAGTGGCGTTGTCGTCGAGAGCCGGAGCGCATGTGACGCCGAAGTAGGAGCACACGTCGGCGCCGACCCAGCCGCCGGTGAAGTTCCGGGGGTCGGAGTAGATGGCGCGGCGCCAGGCCTGGAGCGCCGCGTACGCGCGGCGGAGCCGGTCGTTGGCGAAGGTGACGTCGACGCGGATCTCGAACTCGAAGTCGTCGGGGAGGTCGCCGTCGCCCTCGCGGAGGGCCAGAAGCTGCCGCCGCGCGATGGCGGAGGCCTCGGCGTCGGACAGCGCGGAGGCGGCCGCGGCCGCCGCGAGCAGGGCGCCGGCGAGATAGGCGACGAGCGCCAGGCGGCGGCGGTAGGTGGCCTCCATTGTTGGGGCGGGTGGGAAGGGGCAGTGCGGGAGGCCACCCCTTGCGGTGCTTGCTATATGGAGGTGGGGAAGATATAGGCCTCCGGCGACGAGAGGACACGGCCGAGCTCGAGCGGCGGCGCGCGCGTCCCGGAGATGGACGTTGCGGTCTGGTGGTTGCTGTGTTCTTGGCAGGAAAGGAGGGACACGTGGACGTACAGCTGCTTTGACCGTTGTTCCTCGCTCTCTCTGGTGAGGTGTCGATATGTCATGGGCTCATGGCATGCTAAATTTGGCATGAGGTTGGTCGACCTGTGGTTGGTGATGCAGCAGCAGAAGCGTGCCTCCTCCGACGATGCAGGGAACCAGGTAGACAGCATCATAACCTGGCATCCTGTGCGCAGGGACTATAGATTTAGTGTTCTTAGTTTAGATGATATATCTTATAGCAAACATGCATCCCTTTTGAAATTTGAATGAGTGAGTTTGTTCTCAATCTTTAGTGAGGAAGTTCCGAAAACAAAACAGAGAACTTTTGTGAGACAAAACAATGGTTTTAATTAGTCCTTGCTCCTTTGTATTGGACTATATAAATTTCACTGATCGAGCTAACTTTATGCAACTTTCCAAACTATATATTTCAGATATAGTAGAACCGAGTGAGGCAGCAACAGTACTTGAAAAATGAAAAAAAATTTTATTGTACGTATCCTAAGAAAAAAAACCATTCAGTTATACTTAATGGTGAGGAGTCAATGTGTCAGGGCATGGTAAATTTGGCATCCAGTTCAGTGATGGTTTAACAGGGAAATTAAAGTTAATAAGTCGTGAGACCAAATTTAGGCCTAAATATAGCATGTCATGCGTGCCATGGTTACAGAGAACTAATATATTTGATTGCCGGTACATCTCTTTGGAAAGAGTGGACTTTTGAGAACAAACATGTATTTCCTAACTCTTGTACTCCCTCCGTCCTGAAATACAAAGTATCGTAGGATTTTTAAGAGATTAATGAGGTGGGCAAATGTCTCATGTACCTTTAGCTAATGGTAATACAAGACAAGTTTTTCGGTTAACAAGGGAAATATTTGCCAAGTTTTTAATTGAGTACTTGCCAAAAACTCCTAGAACGCCTTATATTTGGGGACAAATTTTGGACCCTTTGATGCCTTATATATTTCAGGATGGAGGGAGTATATTGGACTAGGTGCACTGTAAGCATGGAAGGTATCAAGAATAGCGGGCAGCAAATAATGGGAAGGGTAAAATTAATCAATTGGATATATATATATATATATATATATATTACAAAGTTAATTATCCATTGGATATGAGTGGGATTGGGGAGGGGAAAGAGTGGATAGTAATTATTTGGATTTGGGTGTGAACAAGAGTAGGTTTGCCCATACCAACCCCAGTAGCAGGCATCCGGGCTTTCCTTATCAACAAGGATTGGCACTTAGGTGCTATTCGGCCGAGCTGTAGACAGTGAGTTATGCGAATTGGAAAGGCTATGCTGAAGCTCCGTGCATCCACGAACCTGACCCCCAGGAATTGGAGTTTCCAGATGGGCATAGTGAGCAGAATGAGCTCTCACTGGAGTTTAGGAAATCCCACTTTGTGCGAGCATAAGTTTTGCCGATTCAGCTGTTGTGAATGCTCATTCAAAAGTTTTGCCGACGGTTTTAAGGGAGTGGCCGAGAGTGGTTACTTTGTTTATAATTTTATCATCCAATTTCCGATGGTGCTGAAGTGTCACAGGACTATTTCCTGAGGGTACAGTTGAATCTCCGAAACCACCAATCAACAATGCCAGACAACAGTGCGTAAGAGTAGTGGATAACCGTCGGCAATAACGCTAAATCTTGTAAAAAAACCGAACAAGGGAGAGCCTCAGAGTACTTATGGAATTTCTTATTACCCAATGATCATGTATTTACCCATTTAGGTTTTGCATAATTGAATTTACTTGCTGCACTTATATATTTTTGAAAATCCTAAGAGGTGAGAGTACGTTGCTCGAGTTCTTGTGAACCAGTCCTTGAAGAAAACAGTGAACCACTGTGAAGCAGAACATGTGATACGGTCAGAGAATTACTACCTTAGCCCTCTGTATTTGTTGGTACAAGTTTGACAAATCAAATTAAGTTGCTTCATATATTGTAGAACCCAGCCATGCAATAGTCAGTAATAAGAAAAATACAACAGTAAATTAGTTCATGTCTGAAGGAAAATAATGAATCAGTGATACATGCATAGAGATAGGTGCAGCAATTCACTTTATTTCAGGGAGTCATGTGGTAAACTGAACGCTTGCTGATCCTATAGGTCAACTAGTTCTAAAGCTACTTGTTTCTGAGGCTCACTAAACTTTACAGTATGAAGGACAGAAAAGAGCAAGTGATGTAAGACAAAAGTTCAAGGCCAACGACTTATGGTTGTTTAAGGCCAAGTGATGTAGATACAACACATGTGCTTGAAAAGAGCTCGCTTCTCTACTATGGTTCACTCAATCACTCGTAACTCTTTCTGGACAAGTAATAGCATAGGCATACGTTGGGAATGGGAGGCATGAGGAATTCTTGCAGCAGAACCTTTATCTCCTTTGGCCTTCCATTAGTGACAAATATTGCTGTCTATTCTGGATCTGGTACATGACTCTGATGTAAACCTGGACGAACATGCCAAATTTCTTTTCTTAGTACCATCCTTCAGCATGAGCCAAATTCCAAAATAAACTAGGCAAAACTTCTATGTATCCCATAGGTTAATTTCTTACTGGAGGGATGGAGTTTGGAAACATTACGCACGTAGCATAGGGGAATGACAACAAAAAGCAAACGTTGCATGCTTTTTCCATTCAGATGTAAAATCAGTTATCTTTCTTGGTGCTTTGTATTTCATTGGACTATCATTTTTACATAGTGCTTTGGTATTCTGATGACATCGTATTTGATTGTAGAGGTTGTTGTGCTTTGTGTTCTGCAGATGGTTGTCATGGTGATGTTGCTGCATGGTTAACACGGTTGTCATGGAGATTTTCAGTTCTTAGTTTAGCTTATATATCTCTTTGCGAACATCCATACTGAGTTTCAGACTTTTGCGACAAAATACTTAAAGAAAACAGAGTTTGTTGTGAGACAAAATAAGGATTTAGTTAGTACTTGCTCCTCTCTATTGAACTATACAAGTTTCACTGGTCGAGCTAACTTGCTGTAATTTCCAGGCTATATGTTTCACGTATTGTAGAACTAAGTACTCAAAAAATTAATAACATATTGTACATGTCTTAAGAAAAAAAAAGAAGCAATCAGTTATACGCAAGCAGAATCTTTAAGACAGTGCTGTTCACTCAGTGTTGCAGGGAGCCATGTAGGAAATTGAATGCATAATCATCATCAACAATGTAGGTAGTAACAACTTACTTGCCCAAATATATTTGTCATCAACAATGTAGGTAGTAACAACTTACTTGCCCAAAATATATTTGTCCTTATGGCCATTGAATGGTGTAAGTTTACTGTTCATGGCCCTTCGCTCATATATTGATATCCTGCTTGTGATCCCAAATTTTCATTCATGCCTGATCCCAAAATTTTCATTCACGCCTAGTTGTTCCCGGCCCTGAGCACGACATTTTGAACATAATCAAACTCGTCATCTTTAACAATGACTACAATAGGCATGGTAGGTATCAAGAATCGTTGTAGCAGATGTTACCATCGCTCTGGCCCTTCGTTACCAATAACAATTTCTAGTTCTCAGCTACATAGCTGAGCTTCACATAATGAATTTTGAGGGAATGGTGGATAAGGATTTAGGGATTCTCATCTATTAGCTTCTTTTTTAGTGTTTGGAGTTTAGAGCTGGGGACAGTCAGCGACATCGCAAAGATCTGCCTATATAAAAGTGTTCACAACCAGTGTGAAAAGGGTTAGAAGTTTAGCAAATCCCTGTTAAACCAATTATACAGCAGCTGTAGCTCTTTATATGATCCTCCAACTCTTGGGACAGTCTGAGCTCTATTTTATTGGTGGTTTACCAGAAAGATTGATGTGTATAACTCATGTCAATTTTACACTGACGCATGCTCATTTCATGCCTTGTAAAACAATGACATAGATTGTATTCGTAAGGATTAAGGACAGCTCATAGTATGTTGCAAAATACTATAACATTCGCTTGAATTGGTCCATATCAATTACTGGATTATGAAATCACCACAGCTTATTACACTGGTCGAGCTAACTTGCTGCAATTTTCCAAACTATATGTTTCAGATTCGTAAAACCGACTTAGGTAGAAGCAGCATTAAAAAATCGATAACTTATTGTACGTGTTTTAAGAAAAAAAATCTATCAGTTATATGCAAGCAGAATCTTAAAACAGTGCAAGGGAGCCATGTGAGAAAATGAACGCTTGCACTATTTTAAGAACTGCAATAAGCAGATCTTCAGAACTGTAATAAACAGATCTTCAGAACTGTAATAGAGAAGGCAGCTTATTACAGTTCTGAAGATCTGCCATTCATTCCTACTGTTGTTGGTAAATTGCAAAAACCAAACGTATTTGAGGGCACAGTTTCAATTTCCCCTTTTTTTCTTCAGGAGAGAAGTAGAGGTAGAAGATAACTAAAACGTTGCACAAATGACTGCAGAAAATTTGTGGTTGCATAATCATTTAGCTGTTTTCATTATTGTACCTATATCCGGTTAGCAGTGATGGAGTTTTCAGATTGGGACAGTGCTCTAAGAAAGTGTCCACCTTATACAGTGTTAAAAACAGGGTTAAGCAGAGTAGTAATTTAGCTGTGTATTGTGTTCCTCGAACTCTTGTACCCTCTTTGTGCAAAAATACATGGTTCGAGTATCTTGGTACGTACTTGTGTTGCTCGAACTCTTGTAAACCTGTACTTAACCAAAAAGGAAAATCTTGTGGAACAGAAAAAGGATGCGGCCTGAGTATGACTGATCAGGCCTAAAGGCCCTAAAGCCTGTATTTCTGATACAAGTTTGACAAATGAAACTAACTTGCTGCATGTTTTCAAATCATACTTTTGTTTCATATATTGTAGAACCAAGCAATGCAGGAGTCAGTAATCAAAAGATCCATGAGCAAATTAAGAATAAAAACATGAGTAAGTAATATGAGATTAGCCGACACTGCATGAGGAGGTGCAATAAATTACCTCTGTTTCAGAGAGCCATGTGGTAGACTGAATGCTTACTGGTCCTAGAAACAAAATTCAGCTAGTTCTAAAACTACTTGTCCCACAGATCAATTAAAACTTAAAAGACAGAAACGAGCAAGTGATTTAAGTTTAAAGTTCAAGCTGAGGGATTTATATATAGATATGGCATATATGTTCCAAACATAGCTTGCTTCCCAAGTTTTTTTTACTTGAAACGCTATCCCTCACATGATGATTAACGTCCTCAAATCCATAACCTTGAAAAAGGCACACTTTAGGCATGGCAGGCATCAGGAATACAAGAAGCAGAAACACCATCCGCACACGCCTTCCATTTTTTGTTCAAACGTGGGCAAACCTATATAGCCGTCATTAGAATCTTGTGGGAACCAGAGCAACTATACCAGCTGGCTGGCTCCACCGGGTTTGGCACTTGAGCTGCACAGCTCTTCTTCCTCATGCATTCCATTACCAATGAAGGATTAGATGAAGTTGAATGAAGCTGCTAAATTTCTGTAATGAGAATCATTCTCCAACAAAACCTCAAGAGCCAGAAATCCAAATAAAAAAAATCTTTTCATGCAAACATACATCTCTTTGAAAATCTGAATACATGACTATGCTGTTTTAATTTTGTTAGAATGTAGGCCTTTACTTAACGAAAACCATTGCCATTTTGTGATAACATACAATCTTTGAATCTGAAGAGGTGAGTAAGTTGCTCTGGCTCTTATGAAACACATTCCTTCAAGAAAAAAGCGACCTACTGTGAAGCAAAAAACAGGCAGAGATAAGAGTATTACTGATTAATCATATGGCCTATATATTAGCTGATACAAGTTTGACAAATCAAATTAACTTGCTGCACTATTTGAACTATACATTTTTGCATATGTTGTAGACTCAGTAGCATCCTTTAATCTTGTCCAACGTTTTAGAAAAAAAAATGAACTAGCGCAATGAAACTTGCCTACTGTGCATTGAGAATTATAGGTGTAGCATTTTACTCTCGGAGAGGCATGTGGTAAAATGTTAATGCTTACTAACTCTAACAAACTAGGTATCAATATCAAATTCAACTAGTTTTAAACTATTTATATCTCTCAGGCAAACTTTCAAGGACAGTAAGAAACAAGTGATGAATGCTTGAAAAAAGCTCACTTGTCAACTATCATTTACTTTCACTCACAAGGTGATGAACACGGATTCATCACCTTCAACTATACATTGGGCATGGAAAGGCGTGAGTAATCCTAGTGCCGGACATACTCCCTCTGTTCTTAAATATATGACGTTGTTGACTTTTTTCATTTGTTTGACTATTTGTATTTTCTACAAATATTTTTGCAAATAGATAAACGTACAAGTTAAATCTAAAGTACATTTGGCAATAGACATAATGATACACATTCTACTTTAGTTAACTAACTCGTTCAATAGATATTGGTGGTCAAAGTTGGAGTAAAAAGTCAACGGCGTCATATATTTAAGAACGAAGGGAGTAAAAGAAATTGGTATATTTCTTAGTGGCATACAAGTATATTTCTCCCCCAAAAGATACATTCATCTGTCTACTTTCTTCGGGAACACTTTACAGTACTCTCTGCTAATATTTTTTGGGAGCGATAAAGGTAGAAGAATACCAATTCAGTGCACATCCCCAAGTTAGGTGTATCACAGGTTGGGTCTCTCATGAACCTTCTTCGTTTCAACACAAAAACCTGATCTGCAATGAATGTGTGCGGCAGAGGATGAATCGTGTTTCTCCACGATTATTACAGAAAAAAATTATTTTGCTTTTTGATTGGTACAGTTAGTTTTCTTGTGCAATGCAAGGAGCCAGTGAAAACTACAATTGTTTTTACTGGTTAAGGAGGAGAGATAGAGACAGCTGCTGGGAACAGCTCCGAATTGCCCTTGTATATATGTGAAGGTGAGGTATCATTACAGGGTCCTATAAATTAATTACAGGGTGCAAAGATTGTATAAAAAATATCAATCAGTTATAGTGGAGCAGTTTACCTTCTTTCAGACAGCCATGTGGGACACTGAATGCGTGCTACTGAGCGTACACTAGCTAGAGCTCAAACTTGTTTTTAAACTTTTTTCCATGCGAAATTGTATGGAAAACTTAAATAAGCAAGTGATGTAAACTGAATGTTGAAGGCCAGACACTTTATATATACCTGTGCTCCAAAAGAGCTCAATTCATCAGCTCGTAACTTTCTTTCCCTCCTACTAAAAGAGAAAATCAGATCCAATTGCTATTGTGGTTAATAACTATTTTGTCTAAAATTGGTGGTCGGATCTTTTGTTCAGAATTTCTACAAATTATCTCCTTTTCTAGTGCATCTTGTAAGGATTAATGCGGAGACTCAAAAATTAGTTTCTGATCGATTAGCAATAGTAAGGTAAGATGCACAAAACTATGTGGTGCAACATACTCTAGCGCTGAGAGCCATGTGAGAAACTGATCATTACGGACAGATGAATTTACTTCTCCTAAACAATTAGTATCTGGTCAATTAAATGGAACTAAAGCAGGAACAACCAAGTGATCTAAGTTTGGAGTTAGACGCTAGGAACTTATACGTATAGAGATATCCCTGAAATGAGCTCGGTTCGTGATCCTATGTCCTATCCTTCCACGGACATGACTTTGAGTGTTCTCAACAGCACCAACGACCTATAGGCATGGTAGGTACCAAGAATACCAGTAGCTTTTTTACATAATGGAAAAAATTCTGGCTTCAAACCTCTCAAAAGAGAGGCATCAGACCGCCAAAATTACAAGCACACTCAAAGTTTAACACACACTGTGTTTAACTTGACCAATTCACAAAAAGAAAGGCCATCCATGGAACGCGATGCATAGCTCTAGACTCTAGAAGTTGGCATGTCTCAACAAACCGTACCCTTCGATCATCAATATGCTGCAACAGAGCCCAGAACCGAAGCCAGTGTGTCCCCTTGAATAGAACCTGCAAAAAGTTTTTGGTCTAGAACAATTAAACACAGTATCATTTCTTGTGAGCCAAATTGCCCAACAAATAGTGGCAGCTCCTGTCAATAACATTAAATAGTGATTGCCCCCCTCCCCCCCCCCCCCCCCGCTTAGACCAGTTATCAAAAAGATGTTCTGTGCTTTCAGGTAGAGGTATACCTAACACAATGTGAATCGCACGCCATATAAATTTTGCATAATGGCACTTCAAAAAAAGGTGATGGATAGTTTCTAGCTTGCTATAGAAGCAACAAGTTTTACTACCATTCCAATTCCTTTTAGCTAAGTTATCTTTTGTTAGCATCACTCCTCTTTTAAGATACCATAAAAATATTTTTATTTTGAGAGGAATCTTCATATGCCAAATTTCTTGTGTAGCTTTAATACCGTTATTGACTAGATGCCTATACATTGAATTAACTGTGAAAGCTCCATTCTTCTGTAAGCTCCACACAAAAGAATACAATCCCTCATTTAGATTAATATGTGCAAGTCATGCAACAAGGCTATACCACTCAGTTAACTCGTCCCCAACTAAGTACCTCTATCACAGTTGCATGTTTTTTCATACTAGTTTAAACAAATTAGGGTATTGTACTTTAAGCTTTTGGGTACCTAACCATTTATCTTCCCAAAATTTGATTTGGTTGCTGCTAACTAGCTTGAACCTTCCTAGATTGAGGAATTCATCTTTTTACACCCATTAGGCTTGACCAAAAATGTGAATCCCCTGCTCTTTTACTTGTATGGGATAAGGTTTTATTCCTCGTATACTTGTTTCTAAGTAAATTTTACCATAAACTTTCTTCATTACATAACTTGAATAACCACTTGCTTAGTGGGCATTTGTTTTGTACATCTAGATCTTGAATCCATATCCCCCCTGTTCTTTTGGTTGACGCAATCTATATTTCTATATTTCTTTTTGTGTTGGTCATTTTGCCAAAAGAATCTCAACCTATAATATTCAATTTTTTTGACTCCCCTCGGGAACTAAAAAAAGAGAGCATAAACATAGGCAAACTAGAGAGAATTGAGTTTATCAAGACTAAACATCCTCCCACTGATAGGAGTTTTCCTTTCCACCCTCTTCGTTTTTTTTCTATTCTATCCTCTATTGCCTTCCAATCTTTGTTTGACAACTTTCTATAATGCATTGGTATCCCCAAATAGCGAAATGGGTAAGAACCTATTTTACAACCGAAAAGTTATGAATATTGAGTTTCATAGTTTCTTGCATCCCCAATGCAAAAAATTTCACTTCTATGAAAGTTAATTTTAAGACCTGATAGTTGTTCAAAGGCACAAAGGAGAAGCTTCATGTTCGTTCAATATAATGGTCCATAAACATAACTGTATCATCTGCATATTAGAGAATTGACAAACCACCATCGATTAAATGTGGTACTACCCCTTTCACCTGAACATCCTCTTTGGCTCTAGCCACGATGATTGCCAACATATCAAGAATGATGTTGAAAAGTATTGGAGATAAAGAATCACCATGCCTAAGTCCCTTCTTTGTTTGGAAGTATGATCCCAGTTGATCGTTCACCTTTATCCCCACATTACCCCCTTGTACAAACAATTTAACCCACTTGCACCGCTTTGGATCAAAACCCTTCATTCTAAGTGACTGCTGCAAAAATTCCCATTTCACTTTGTCATAAGCATTTTCAAAGTCTATTTTAAAAATCACACCATTTTGTTTTTTGTGTGAAGCTCATGTATTGTTTCATGGAGGAGCACTGCCCCTTCCATAATGTTCTTTCCAGCAAAAATGCTTTTTGAGTGGGTTTAATGATTCTTTGGGCGACTTTCACAACTCTGTTAGTGGTACTTTGGTAAAAATTTTGAAGCTAACATTCAACAAACAGATGGGTCTCTATTGTTGAAATTGCTTTGCGCCACTACTTTTAGGTAGTAGAATAATTGTTCCAAAGTTGAGAGAGTGAAGAGGCGGTGTGCCCCTATGGAATTCCTCAAATAGAGCCATCAAATCTTCCTTTATCACATTCCAGAAAACTTGATAAAACTCTGGTGGGAAGCCATCTGGGCCGGGAGCGGTGTTACTTTTCATTTGAAAAATAGCCTCTTTTATCTCATTTTCAGAAAAGGATGCTACTAGAAGCTCATTTTCCTGTGGTGAAACTTGAGGAATAGGAGCGCCTCATCCATAGACACAAAGTTGTTGCCCGGTGGCCCGAATAACTTCTTATAATACTTGGTGATATACTTTTTAAGGTTAATATCACCGCATATTATACATTCCTCCTCCAACCGGAAAATACGAGTTATTCTCTGCTTTCCATTTGCCACTAACTAGAAATATTTTGTATTCGCATCACCTTCTAGTAATTTTTTTTAGCTCTTTGATACCATTTTAATTCCTCTTCCCTCCAAAGCTCTGCTAATCTATTATTTAGTGGATGCTTAAGATCGATTTCGTTGGCATCTAAAGGTGCCACTTCCGCCTTTATGTCTAACTCATTCAGTTTGTTCAAGAGTATCTTTTTTCTTTTTTATGTACCACTAATATTTTTAGCTCATCACCTCAAATATTATCGCAGACGTCTAATTTTTACCCGCCACTTCTCTAAGGGTGTCTTTCCTTGTTTCACACTATTCCAAACATCACTCACCATGTCAAAAAAGCCATCACGTAGCAACCAGCCCTGTTCAAATTTAAACTACGGTTGGTTATTTGGTGACTCAGCTTCACCCGTGTTCATAAACAATGGAGTGTAGTCGGATATCTCTCTAGTTAGTGCTTGAACTGTAGTACGTGGAAATTTTAGTTCCCATACCATCTAGCCTTTCCTTATCATCCTTATCGACGAGGATTGCGGCTTTAGAGCTCATGGCACAGCTCGCGATAATGAATTAATTTCAAGCAAAGACCAGAGATAAGGCTGCAGGAATCTACTTAAATGAACACGGGCTCCAGTGAGTGCAGTTTTTAGCTGGAGTTCATGAGCCAGAGCTGCGTGGTTTGCCTAAACTGAAGGTTTCGAAACCAGTGAGGTTTAGCTGTTAGCAGAACAGGTCCTTCACTCTCTCATGCACACCGTTCAGGCTACATCGACCTCGTCTCTATATTCTTTCATGCACGGTACCGGGCGCCAGCTCCGTCGGTCCTCCATGTGTATAGGATAGCTTAGCTTCTTTCTGCTTTAGCGCTGGATTCCATTCTTCTCATGTAAAGATCAGTTGCCTATTTAAGGCATTGCTGTAATCATCAGCACAATTGGCAAGCGAATAATTTACACTTACATTAGGAGCAGTGCAAACATGTGTTTCCCTGTAGATTTGATAATGCTGCTCCACCTCATGTAAAGATGTTTGCCACGTATCTTAGTACTATTCTGAAACTAGTCAATCCGTTTTACATGCTTAATGAAACAAATAAATTTTGTGGTACTACTAGATGGTACATATAGCTATGGAGTGCTTGCCTTTTTTTTTTTGCCAGATTGGCCAGTGCTGAGCTGAATGAGCAGTACTGAAAAAGCTTCAGCAATGAATTAAATGTCTGTACTACCAGTTAAATAGAACTAATGAGAAACAAGCAGTATGTAAATTTACAGTTCAAGGACAAAGACTTACATATACATATGCATGGAAAAGGGCTTTGTTCAATTTTCCATTCACTCCTGATGCTTGGCCTCACACAAACATCTAACATTGCTAAAATTCTTTACCTTCAACTAGGCAGCAAGCTACAAGAATGGTAGGCATCAGGAACAACAGGAGCAAGTATCACCTTCACTATAGCCTTTCCATACTGGTGATTGTTACCGGTGTGGAGTCAGCATCAGGAACAACAGGAACAAGCTGTGGTAATTCATCACCAGTACCTGCTGGTTCCTGGTATCTGGTTTATGCATTACATTAGATACCTGGCTCAGGGTTGCTGTATTTTAGTGAGAAAGAATGGACTACTGGTGAACAGCTGCGTGGTCGACGACCATGGCTGGCTTTGGCAGCATCTCTCTAACGTTAGCACGTGCATGCATAGAACAGTAGACGGGCGGCGCAGAGACTTCAAATTCGTTCACTGACTTCACAGATGAAATAGGCACAAATCATGGAACTTAGATCGACCTCACAAAATTATCATCTAAAAATGCGTTATGGCTGTCTGCGCCAGTTTTTACGTGCAAAACCAGTTGACTTTCAAGACATATCGACACATGTATAATTTTCAAGAGGACTCCCAAATGACGTGCATTTTTCGTTACCTGCTATATTTCACATCGCACTGGAGTAGTGCTCTTTATGTCCAACAGTGGAGTTGAAGAGAAGAGAACTTCTCTAACACACGTTTTTGTTTTGTGCCTGTTCTCTCATGTTTATTTAAGCCATTTGTGTTGACGTATCTAGTACGTAAACCGGCAATAATATTAACAGTGGAAACCAAGAAGCACAGCAGGGTCTATACAAGCCATTTGTCTGATGAACCTACTTTTTTCAAATCATATATTTCAGAGGTTATAGAACACCTGTTTGGAAGGAGTCAGTACCACAACACGAATAGTCCTTCCCTTTTTTATTTTACAATTAAATATTTGCACAATTTATTTATTGATCAGCATATTTCTTTTCTATTTAATGCAAAATCATTAAGTGACTTGACATTACAAAGCTAGGTGGAGCGATCCACTCTTTTCTGAACCATTGCGATCTCCAGTTTAGTGATGGGTTAAGAGCGATATAACAAAGGCAACTATCAACTGATGCACGGTCAAATGGTGTCTTTGCATAAACGACATGCATTGCATAAATATAGTTTTAGACACAGTAATAACAGCTCATATACATATATAAATTGCAAATTCATTTCAACATACGGATTTGTGCGGATCGACCACTGGATTTTCAAATTTCTCTTTTTCTTGGTTTAACTACTGGAGCCACAGCTTCTTATGGTTGTGAAGATTTGCAAGTGCCCTAGCTTCTCGTGGTGGATCGATTAGAGTGTAAACCGGGTAATGAACCCCCCAATCCTTCTAATCCCATGCACTTAGAAAATGTCCTTCTAACCCCTTATATTGGTTTTGGTGCGGTTTGGACACGCTGCAATGGTAGAGTGAGCAGTGATTGGATTCTATATGAGGATAGAGTGCTTAGAAAATGTCAATCTGTATGTAATTAAGTGTCCGAATGCAGTTGCAACTCTTAAATATTAGGTTTATCAGCAGTTTAGCTAGACCCTTTATATAGATATATACAACTCTTAAATATGAATAATTGAGTGTGCCGCTCAAACTCATGTGAAACATAACATGGATCTAATCACAGTAATAATGGTACGTACTTATTGTTGGCTAGAACTCTGTCTCTCGCACTCTTTTCTGATCGCACGAACAGAAGGTTTTTGGTGCTGCCTAAAAGAACCAGCAGCCTTTTCAGTTCTATTCCTTTCCTTTTATTCAGCTACGAACGAGTCGTGGCCCGGCCATACTGCAGCACCAGCGGAGGCCTGCGCACGAACGTCCGCACGACGCGCATGCCGCTCACGACGCAGCGTGGAGGCATGCTCACCTAGATCTCGGTCACGGCTTCAACAACCTGGCCGAGAATTACTCCTACCGTTACACGTCCAGCAACAGAAAGCAAATAATGAGAAATCAAACTAAACAAACTAAACAACGAGATTATCTAACAAACTCCTCCTAATCTAGTTGTTGATGTCGACGACGCTGATCTTCGAGCGTAGATGCTGAAACCTCACCCGTCCAAGTGGTTTGGTCAGTACGTCCGCCAGCTGATCGTCGGTGCGAATCTTGTGGACGGCGACTCGGCCACCCTTGACGCACTCCCGGATGTAGTGGAAGCGCGTGTCAATGTGTTTGCTCCGGCCATGAAAGACCGGATTCTTGCAGAGTTGAATTGCCGACTGATTGTCAATGTGGATGTTGGCGACGCTGGCTGCTCGCCCGTAGAAGCTGCCAAGCAGCCGTCCCAACCAGATGCCTTGGCACGCCGCTGTCGAGGCTGCGATGTATTCAGCTTCACACGACGAGAGGGCAACCACGGGCTGTTTCTGTGACTGCCATGTTACTGGTGCACGGCCGAGACAGAACAACACACCGGTAGTGCTCTTGCGATCATCCACGTCTCCCGCCATATCCGCATCGCTGAAGCCTTGTAGCTTGAGGTCGTTGTCGTCCCTGGTGTAGACGATGCCGTAGTGGAGCGTGCCCGCGATGTAGCGCAGCAGGTGCTTGATGGCGCTGAAGTGTTCCGTGGTCGGTTTTTCCATGAATCAACTCACGTACCCAACGGCAAAACTGATATCTGGCCGGGTATGTACCAGGTAGCGTAGACTTCCAACAATACTTCGAAATAAAGTAGGATCGACGGGCGGGTTGGAGCTTTTCTTACTCAGTTTCAATCGAGTCTCCATGGCATCTGCGTGCTGTTGCAGCCGCTCATCCCAGCTCTCTCCAGTAGCTTCGCTGCGTACGCAGCTTGACACAATGTGATGCGCCCACGTTCCTGCTTCACTTCGATGCCCAAGTAGTAGCTAAGGCACCCAAGATCACTCATCTTAAATGAGCTCTTCATCTCCTTCTTGAACGTCTCGACTTCACCTGGGTCGGCACCGGTGAGAATCAAGTCGTCCACGTACACGCCAAGGAGCAGACGCTCACGTCCTGTGCCGCGTGTGTACACTCCATGTTCCTCAGAGCAGCGTGTGAACCCGAGGCCGGTGAGCGTGCAGTCGAGCTTGGCGTTCCACGCTCGTGGCGCTTGACGGAGTCCGTAGAGGGCTTTGTGCAGCTTGAGAACTTGGCGCTCCCGCCCGGCGATGACGAATCCCGGAGGCTGCGTGACGTAGACCTCCTCCACGAGGTCGCCGTTGAGGAACGCTGATTTAACGTCGAGATGATGCACCTGCCAACCCTCGTGAGCAGCGACTGCCGCCAGGGCACGCACTGAGTCGAGACGTGCCACCGGCGCGAACACCTCGTCGAAGTCCACGCCAGCACGCTGGACGTACCCCTTCGCCACGAGGCGAGCCTGGTGGCGGATCACCTTGCCCTGAGCATCTTTCTTGAGCTTGAAAACCCATTTTAGACCTATGGGACGATGACCGGCTGGCAGCTCAACTGCCTCCCAGGTGCCGTTGTCGACGATGGCGTTAATCTCCTCCTTCATGGCCGCTCGCCAGGCCGGATCAGAGTCGGCCTCAGCAAACGACGTGGGCTCCTCTGATGCAGCGAGGAGAAGCTCCTCAGGATCGAGCTCCCTGGGCGCAGCTGTATTAATGCAGTCGTCCACCATGCGGTACCACCGTGGTGCACCCTCGTCGTCCAGGTCAATGCCGGACGGGATGTACGCTGGTGGAGACGTAAACACGGTGTCGACGTTCCTTGGGCCGTTCGCATCCGCCACCGGTGTACTAGGCTCCTCCGTGATCTGGGCTTTAGGTAGTGAGGCCGCTAGGGATACAGGGGAGCCCGGTTGGCCACCACTCAAGAGCGCGTTCACCATATACTCAACAGTGAACGTCTCTGGAACAACGGCGTCGCTGCCGGTCTCCGCCCAATTCCACCCATGAGCCTCATCGAACACCACATCCCTGGTGATGAGTAGGCGTTTCCCCACCGGGTCATACAACCGATAGGCTTTCGAGCCCGGCTCGTAGCCCACAAACACCGTCTTGATGCTCCGGTCGTCGAGCTTGCCGACGTGAGGACGTGTGACCTTGGCATGTGCAATACACCCAAACGTACAAAGGAAGTGCACAGTGGGTTTCTCACCGTACCAGGCTTCATAGGGTGTCATACCTTGAATGCTTTTGGTTGGGGATCGATTCAAGATGAAGACGGCAGTAGACACCGCCTCCCCCCAGAACGTACTCGGCATCGCCTTTGCCTTGAGAAGACACCGCGCCATGTCCATGATGGTCTGATTCCTGCGCTCCACGACGCCGTTTTGCTGCGGAGAATACGGTGCCGTGAGCTGCCTGTGAACCCCCTTTTTAGCACAATACTCCCCAAACGTCACGGACATGAATTCGCCTCCACGATCAGTCCGGAGTGCGTGCAGCTTTCTCCCGGTCTCCACCTCGATGCCGGCCTGGAACTTCTTGATCGCGCCGGCTGCCTCATCCTTGGTTGATAGGAGCACCACCCACATATAGCGGCTGACGTCGTTGACGAGGAGGAGGAAGTAGCGCCGGCCGCCATGTGTCGTTGGTGAGACAGGTCCGCACAAGTCGCTATGGACAAGGTCGAGGCGACCCTTTGCGCGGTGCTTGGCCTCCAAGGGGAACGGTGCACGACGTTGCTTGCCGACGAGGCACGCGTCGCATAGCTGGTCAACATGGTTGAGTTGGGGAAGTCCACGAACCATCGCTCCGCGCCCCAGCTTCCTCAGCGCGTTAAAGCTGAGGTGGCCGAAACGCTCGTGCCAACGCCAGGCGTCATCCTCGGAGCTTGCCAGTAGTGATATGGGCTGCGCAATGGTGAGCTTGATCTTGTACAGACGATTCGAAGACCTCCGTACCTTGGTGAGGAGTTCTTGCTGAGGATCACGTACGCGCAGCACACCATCCTCAATCATAACCTGGCAGCCAAACTCATCGAGGTGGCCCAAGCTAATTATGTTGCTGCGGAGGCGCGGAATGTAGTAGACATCCGTGAGAACGCGATGGTGTCCTTGCCGCGCGGCAAAGATGATGGAGCCACGTCCGACGATGTCGACGACCGAACCATCCCCGAACTTCACCGTTCCGGTGATGTCGCGGTCCAGTTCGGAGAAGAACGCGCTATCTCCAGTCATGTGGTTCGACGCGCCTGTGTCGAGGTACCACATGCCAACGTCATGGTCGTCGCGGTTGATGTCGGAGTCGCCCAGCTGTACCATCACACGTTCTTTGTTGAGGAAGACTTGGCCACCGACATGTACAGGAACGGTGCGCTGCACGACCACCTTGGACGCCGGCATGACCGAGGCCACCCGCGCCATAAAAAGAGCTGGTTCGTCATCATCGCCAGGTGCCTCTTCTGCTAGCAGCGCTGCATTGGCCGCCATGTCCCGCTGCCGCTTGCGGCACTCCCGGGCCCAGTGCCCTGTTTTCTTGTAGTATTTGCACTGATCTTTGTCAAGGGGTTTACCTCCGCCGTCGCCCTTCTTTGCGTTGCCGTCCCCGTGCTTGGGCAGTTTCATGGCACGATGAGATGGAGCCGCGCCACCGCTGAAGCTGCTACCGCCGGCTCCCCCTTTATCTCGCTTGCGCATCCGCCTGGTGAGATCCTCCTCCCTGGACGAGAGGAGGAGACGGGATCCCAGCTCCGCGGCCGCCGCGCGCGCCTCGAGCCGTTGCTCGACGGCCCGGAGGCGCCCTGTGACCTCTTCGACGGACATGTCCTCGATGTCGAGCAACGTCTCGATAGAGATCGCCACCTGCATGAAGCGGTCTGGGACAACCTGGAGTATCTTGCGCACGACCTCCGAATCGTCGATGTCGTCGCCGAGGAGACGCAGGTTGTCGGCGAGGCCAGAGATCCTCATGGAGAAGTCGTCGATGCCCTCCCCATCCTTGAAAGCGATATTGTTGAAGTCCCGCCGAAGCTTCTGCGCGTTCGACACGCGCACACGCTCGACGCCCATGCGAATTACCTTGACAGCCTCCCACGCTTCTTTTGTTGTTTCCTTCTTGCCGATGAGATTGACCATCTCAGTAGGGACGGAGCGAGCGATCGCTGCCAACGCCAGCCGATCCTCGCCGTACTCGACGCCGCCCGGATCAATGGCCGCCCAGAGACCTTGGGCCTGCAGATTGATCCTCATCATCACTACCCACTCCGGGTAGTTGGTCTTGGTGAGCATCGGATATTGGACTGACGCCGATGCTTCTTTCACTGTGCGGTGTACGACGATGGGGAGCTCCCACTGAGCACGCCCATGCCCACGTCCGCGCCCGCACCGCGACGATGGTGACTGCGACCGTCGTCGGCTCGGGGGCGCGCTGCTGTGGCGCAGCGGCGACTGGGACGCCATTGCTCCGCCCTCGGTCGAACCTTCGCTCTGAATACCAATTGTTGGCTAGAACTCTGTCTCTCGCACTCTTTTCTGATCGCACGAACAGAAGGTTTTTGGTGCTGCCTAAAAGAACCAGCAGCCTTTTCAGTTCTATTCCTTTCCTTTTATTCAGCTACGAACAAGTCGTGGCCCGGCCATACTGCAGCACCAGCGGAGGCCTGCGCACGAACGTCCGCACGACGCGCATGCCGCTCACGACGCAGCGTGGAGGCATGCTCACCTAGATCTCGGTCACGGCTTCAACAACCTGGCCGAGAATTACTCCTACCGTTACACGTCCAGCAACAGAAAGCAAATAATGGAAATCAAACTAAACAAACTAAACAACGAGATTATCTAACACTTACCCCTGTATTTGCCGTTACCAGTTTCAATAATCTAATTTACTACATTTAAGTGTCTAACTATGTTCAGGAGTGGCTACCCTGATAATCATCTATTAATTAATTGAATTTGTTTCGTAAAAATATCAATCTGTAATGGTGCAATATGTTAAGTACCTATGCTCATACAGCCACGTGGGATACTGATGAATGTATGCTGATCCTACTATACCTAGACATCAAATTTCACTCCACTTCCACCAAGCCCAGGGCTGCGGTCGCCGCCATCCCAGCCGGCAACGGCACCAGTGACGGCCAAAGCGGAGGCCGTGTTCCCTTCCCCTCATCTCCCTCCTCTTTTCTCTTCTCCACCCCTTCTTTCTCCTTCTTCCCTCCTCCCCTTCGCTTGCTCACGAGGCGTCTCGGCATGGCTGGCGGCTAGATCCGGTTGGTGGAGTGCCAGATCTGCGCGCTGACTGACGGCCTTACCTAGATCTAATGGTGGCCGACACGGCTGGCTGGGTGGCGGCGGTGGCAGCCCCTCTCGCCGGCGGTGCTGGTTGGTGCGGGGGCTGCTGCCACTGGTCGCAAGCGGCCACGTCCTCCACGCGTTAGCTACCGTCGGCTTTGGCGGCTAGGGCTTGCGCTCTTCGGCAGCACAGGCAGCGTGCATCCCTTACTGGTCCTCTGAGGAGCGCGCTAGGCTGCCGCTGCGGCGCGTGGCCACATGGACACGATGGTGGTTGTTCGCTGTGGGCACGAAGGGTGCGGTGGGTGGGAGTGAGGGCGAGGGGGCTACAGGCTGGTTATGCCGGTGTGCCTCCTCATTGCTGCGGTTCCCATTCCGGTTGCAGTCCACTCTTCATGTTGGGGCGGTGGTGCTGTCATACAGTTGCACCGGGTGAAAGCCCTACCTGGCCTTGTGTTGGTGTTGACAATGGCAACGCCTTCGGGCATCATTCCCCTCGTTGGAGGCGTTGTTGTGGTGTATCATGCAAGCAGATCTCCAAGTGAAAACCAACTCCGGCTTGCTGGATTGGGTGGGGGCGGCGTCTACAACGTCGTGTCCTTCTTGAAGGCATCGCATTGGAGGTCCCTCTGGTCCAGCGATGCTATCTCGAAGGCCTCCTAGAGGAAGCATGCTTGGAAGTCGGAGCTGCTTTGGTGTATTGTGCTCCAAGTTTGGCAACGTGACCAAGTTTGGGTTGCATTTCTTCAAGTTGCTTAGCTTAAGGTGGTGTTGTGCAACACGTGTTGACGTCCCAATCCAACCGAGATGTCGCACATGGCTTCTACCTACTTGGGTTGTTTATTTCTTTCAGCATGCACCTGGCATTCCTAGTCTTGATCGGGGAGGCAGAGTCCAAGCTGCTCGTTTGCTAGGGAGCGATCAACTTGGCAACGATGATGTTATGCGGACTTGTCTTGGTGTGCTGGTGCTTGCTGTTTGCGGGAGGTGGCAACTTGGCAGGCATTGGTTATGGTTCGCCATGGGAAGTCGGAGCTACTTGATTGCACTTGCAATGAAGCTCGGCAACGATAACGCTTGGTAGACTTCGTCATTTAGCTTGCCACGTGATGGTGGGTGTGTTTGCGGCTTGGCGTGTGTTGTGCGGTACGAATCGTGTTGATGTTCTAATCCAACCGGCTCTGGTGTAGTCTTTGTTGTTTGGTTGTATTGCCCAGTCTGAATTTACTCTACTTTTTTAATATAATCGGCAGCTCTCCTATCTGGTTCGTTAAAAAAAAAGCTGAATGTTGAAGGCCACTATATATATACACACACATGTGCTCCAAAAGAGCTCAATTCAGCTCTTAACTTTCTTTCCTTCCATTTAAAAGAGAGAAAGCATTCACGCACACGAGCTTGAAACTCTCTCCAGTTCATTACCTTCAACTAGGGATACTATAGCTAGGCATGGACGGCATCAGAGATACCACCAGCACGTGCTTTTATTCTTCGACTAAGGATAAAAAAGATCTGGTCTCGACCATTCACAATTGGATGTCTATACTCTATAGCCAAAGGGATACAGAGATGCAGTACTTAGACTACCGGCACCAGCCAACACCAAAGTGATGTATGTTTGGAGTTGAAGGCTAGGAACCTCTATATATGCTGGTAGTAGGTTACATGTAGATTTGAAAATGCTGCTCCACCTTATCTGAAAAAGAACAAGGGACGTGGACAAGCACTACTGCCGCTGTTATGTATTTGCCTATATAAATTTCACATTTTTTTAATCCAATTGCTACTTTTTTTTACTTTATTTGCTGATTGTTCGCACAATTAAAATTTAGATACTGAATATTTTTGAAATGTGTTCATTTAGAAAACTTATAAAATTAAGTTATGCAGCAGTCAGTAACTTTACCTACTAGGGAGATGACCATTCATAGGGTTAGGTAGAGCAATACATAACTAGGGATGCGAGTTCCACTTGTTATGGGTCACTGAGTCGACCAAAAAAATTTACTAAAATGAATTACAGTAGCATGCCAACAAATTGATTTAGAGATAAATAAACTAAAATATAATGCCAATATAATTAGTTAGCTGATCTAAAAAAATATCGTTGTTTACCCACTTGCATAAACCTACATCATTGTGCTCCAAGAATGCAAAAAAGAGAACACACTTAAGAAAGCACCTTACAAACCCACAGCTGCATGGTATAGATCAGGCCCGTATCTGTGAAAAGATTAATTATAAAACACTACATCTAGCAGCTAGCAACACAGTCTGTTCTTGTTTCGTTTGCTTGGAAGAATTTTCGTCACACCTGGCTGGGCAAAAAAGCCCTGGCGTCTGGTTTTCCCTGCTCTCAGCTCTCTCCAAGTTCATCCCTCTTTCCTCAAAATATCTGAACTCGGGTGTTTTGCGCAAAAGAGCAAATCTGCACAATTGATTTTTAACTACTCCGACCTTACATCAGACCAGAACACATGAGCAATGAATTCTCCACCAATCATCAGGATGGTTGGTGAAGTTTGGGCACCTCGTCGGCCGTGGGGAGCCAGCTGTGCATGGAGCTGAGGTGGACGCGTAAGCACGCCGGTCGAGGGGCTGTACGTGACATCCTAGCCCACGGGCCAGTAGGCCAGTAGGCTAAAAGTGGGTTATTGTAGTGATGTGTTACTGTAGCAGCCGGAACTTTAGTTCCAAACTAATAGTGGAAAGGCAGGTAGACTAGCTTAAATAGCGGAGCCGAAAAGCATATTAACTCCAGATCTATCTTTTTGCGCGAAGCGAGGATGAAAGCGCAAGTGGGTTAATACATAGGTGTGGTTCACTCAACGTGTACAGTGGGTCTTAACCGTATTTTATCAAGATGAAAACGCAAGTGGGTTAATACATAGGTGTGGTTCATTCAACGTGTACAGTGGGTCTTAACCGTATTTTGCCGTGCTGGCTTCGTCGTCGACAAAGCAGGAGTAGGAGTGGTAATGAATCATAGCACTTATGCCTCATTCACAATCCAACACAGCTCTAAATAATATCTATTCAAAATTAAATGGTGTTTAGTCTAGCTCTTATTGAACCTGATTCTTAAAATTATTGAGATCGTCCTTCAGGATCTGCAGCGCAAGTTATAAACAGAAAATCGAGAATTCATTGATGGCTAACACAAACAGTGAGTTTTCTGTTGCAATGCAGGGACATGTATATTAAACTGCATCCTTTGTGGGCATTTTTATTGTCGTGGCTGGTAAAACTAATTGGATCCGGATCAAGTTAGAGGGCTTAGAAAATATCAAGCTGTATGTCCGAAAGCTGTTGGGTTTAGCAGCAGTTTAGCTAGACCCTCTTTGTGGAAATATACAACTCTTAAATATGAATAATTGAATCTACGCCACTCAAATTCACGTGAAGTATAACAAGGATGTAATCACAGTATTAATGGTAAGTAATTGTCCCTTTATTTGCCGCCACTAGTTTCATTATTCTAATTTACTAGATTTTTTCGAACTATATTCAGGAGTGACTACCCTTATGATCATCTATTAATTATTTGAATTTTTTTAGAAAAAGTAAACTTTTCCGACCTCTGCAACCGTACATAGCCAACTTTTACAACATTCTCAGCTCAGAAGTTGATTAAAAAAGGAAAAGATGTGCGCATATAAAGGGAATAAATCAAAAGCAAAGTTTATTATTGTTTCTCCATCCATTCTTGGCAAAGATATCCAAAGCGACAATCTACAACACTTTGCTTGCTAAACAGATAGTTTCCTTGATTCTTCATGCTTTATTTGAATTTGTTTTTTTAAATGTTAACCAGTTGTGGTGCAGCAGTTAATCTTCCCTCCGACAGCCACCTCGAACACTGAATGCGTACTCATCCTACACTAGCTACAGAGATCAAATTTTACTTGTTTTCAAGCATATCTCTCCATGCGCAATTGTATGGAAAACTTAAATTAAATAAGCAAGTGATGTGAATTGAATGTTGAAGGCCGAACGTACATGTGCAGTGTGCTCCGGAAGAGCTCAATTCAGCTCTTTTCTTTCCCTCCTACTAAAAGAGGTTGAACACCCTGCAAGTTCATTAGCTTTAACTAGGGGATCCTAAAGCTAGGCATGGACGGCATCAGGAATACCACCAATAGGAACTATGTCTCACAATGTTTTTTCATTCCATAATAGATTGCCATTTGGCTTCTTGGCTGCTTGTGGTAGCCCAATTGTGATTTGTTTTGCATTGAGGATTTTCTAATTCTTTGATTCCATTAAGGATTATATGGCTAGTTGGGTTCATATATATGGCTTCTGCTGATAATTCTGATGAAACTGATGAAGGGTGAATCGGTGGTGCTTCTTATTGTAGGAATGGGTCTTGATGTAGTTGCCATGAATTTGCATCCTTTTCTCTTGCAGACGATGGAAAAAAATTCTTCTTTTGTTCAGTTTGGTTTACCGCATGCATGACTGAAAGAGACGACTCATGTCTCGTAAACTAATCTCCGATCCTGTGGTCTATATTGACTGAAAATTAAGTTAAGAAATGGTGTTATCTATCTACTAAGACGTGCTGATATGGTGACTCTGTAGTTCTCAATATACTCTTAACTGTGGATTAATGGAACGGGAAGAAAAATTAGAATAATTTCGTATGTACTTGTGTACTATAAGGGCAGGTGATAGGTAATGCCTTAGTGCAGGGATCAAAGTTCGTCCGTTGCAGCTTGTCCATTTTAGCACACATCATTAAAATTTACCATATGCATGCATGCAGAACCAAGTGTGTTATGTCAATATACAGAACAAGTGCTAATCCATACTCAAGTTTGACTGGTACCTAACATTTAAACGTTTTATCACCCAATGTAGGGGAGTCCCTATTACAATTAAAATATCAATCCATTCGATATATATGATGTATTGTTTCACTCATTGAGCAACTTACATAAAATTCTTTTATGGAGCATTCATATAATTTTGGTGCGCGACTCATTAAGAAAACAAATTTCATTATTGCTAAACTATAGACAATGGTATGTTCATTTCTCAAGCATGTATAATGGGTTTGCATGATGCCATACATTATGCATCTATACTTGAGTTAACTTTTTTCTTTACGGTATAAGTGGGCATTTTAGATGTAGATTTAGGGGTATTGTTAGATTATTTCAATAAAGGAAGAGGTGGGTGATGTGGATCTAGGGGTTACTTCATGTTATTTTTTCAAATGCCGAGGTGAGTAATTATGTAACAACTTAAAGGAGCACTTTAGGTTAATTCCCATAATAGTAGAGTTAGGTAATTAGAATCAAATCAGATACACTTGCGATTCTGGTCAACAATAATTGAGCCTATAAAATCGGCGGTCAGATGTTTTTTGTTTGGAATTTCTAGAAAATTTCTCGTTTTCTAGTCCTTGTAAGCATTAATATGGCGCTCAAAAAAGGAATGTTTGGTTGATTAGGAAAGTAAGATAGAGCGCACAAAACTACATTGTGCAATTTACTATCACTAATAGCTGATTATTAATATGGGTGAATTTACTTATACCTAAACAATTAGTATCTGGCCAATTAAATGGAATTAAAGCAAGAACAACCAAGTGATGTAAAAGGTTAGGAAGAACCTCTATATATATCCTTGAAAGTTGCTCGTTATGATCCCAAGTCCTAATGCTTCCACGGACATGACTGAGTGTTCTCAAATTCATCACCCCAGCAAACTAACTATATAGGCATGGTACTTCCTCCGTCCTGAAATATAAGACATCTAAAGGCTCAAAATTTGTCCCCAAATATAAGGCGTCCTAGGAGTTTTTGGCAAGTACTTAATCAACTCAATTAAAAACTTGCTAAATATTTCCCTTGTTAACTGGAAAATTTGCCTTGTATTACCGTTAGCTAAGGGTATATGAGACATTTGCTCACCTTCTTAATATGTTCTAAAAATTCTAGGATGCCTTGTATTTGAGGATGGAGGGAGTAGGTATAAAGAATAGCAGTAGCTGCCATATTTAGCCTTTCCTTATGGCGATAATTGCCACTTTGGAGTTCATGGCACAGCTTGCGACAATGAATTTCAAGCAAAACCCAGATTGCCACTTTGGAGTTCATGGCACAGCTTACGACAATGAATTTCAAGCAAAACCCAGATAATGCTGCAGGAATCTACTTACACGAACGCGAGCTCCAGTGAGTCTCAATTTTTTAGCTGGAGTTCAAGAGACAGAGTTGCGTCTAAACTAAAGTTTTGCAAAACCAGTTAGATTCAGCTGTTAGCAGAACAGGTCAATCTCTAATGCACACCGATCATGAATGCTTTAACAAAAAAGTTCATGATGAACAGGTCCTCCATTTGTATAGGGTAGATTAGCTTCTTTCTGTTTTAGCGCTAGCTGGATTCGTCTCCGACTCTCATGCAAAGATCAGCTGCCTACTTAAGGCATTGTTGTAACAAATGCAGTTGGCATGCAAATTTGCACCTTGCATTGTTGTAATAATGGAAAAGGTGGTTAGTTTAGCTGTGGATCTAGATGTTACTTCATGTTTTTTTTGTAAAGATGAGGTGGGCAATTTATATAAAAAATTAAAGGAATCAGAGAATTAGAAGCAATTAGATCCCATTGCTATTGTGTTCAACAATGATTGATTCTATAAAATCAGTGCCGGATGTTTTTTATTTGGAATTTCTAAAATAGATATCTTTTTTCTAGTGCCTCTTGTAACGATTAATGCGGACCTGAGTTTCTAATCGATTAACAATAGCATGTTAAAAGATAGAGTGCACAAAACTACGCCGTGCAATTTACTCTGACACTGAGAGCCATGTGAGAAATTGAATGTAATAGCTGATCATTGATGACGGATGAATTTACTTGTCCTAAACAATAAGTATATGCCCAATTAAATGGAATTAGAGCACGAACGAACAAGTGTTGTAAGGTTGGAGTTAACTTGGAACCAATAATATATACAGATGTCCTTGATAGGTGCTCGGTTGTGAACTTGTGACCCCAAGTCTTGACGCTTCCACGAACATGACTTTTCAAATTCATCAGCAACAGACTCCAATGATCGCAAACTAACTATAGGAATAATGGTAGGTGTCAAGTGTTGGAATATTTAGGCTAGGCCCATTTAATTCATTTAATCTCAAGGCTCACATTTAATGCTAGGTGGTTAAAGTGGTTAATCCTAAATGGGTAGTTAAGGAGTATCTTAGCCAACTTAAATAGGTGGACTATGCGTGCACTAATTGAGAAGTTGAGGAAGAGAGAAAGGGTGCCGTACTCGCGCACGCTTGCTCGTCGAGCCGAGCTGGCACGGCTGTTGAATGGCTTTCAATCACCTGAGACAGTGTCCAGGTTCATTTAATGTCGTTTCTCCTGCGTCTATAAGAGAGGTGCTCGTCCTCTAGTTAACTTATCCTGAACAAACCACTTCCTCTCCATTTCTGTTGTTGCCTGCTGCTATCTTTGCATTCCCATCGCGAGCCTCTGTGCGCACAGAGCTTGTGAGAGTAGGCCTCCAAAACTCCGTCTTGCTGCGACACTTGCACGAGTAGGCAGGCGATCAAGTTTTTGGGATCACATCTTCTACGCGACTGCTCGCTGCGAACGACTACGTCCTACTACTTCCTGGAGGCCGTTCGAGGGACTGCTCTGTACCAACTCGTCACTACATCAACTCTGATCGACTACATTGAACAACCCGAACCAACGTTTTAGGCACAATGTCTGATGCGTCCAGTTCTAGGAACGGCACACCCATTGCCGCCGGCAATGGTCCCACCCCTGGGTACATTCTAAACCTTCTCTGGTTCTTTATTTTGCTTCTGTTTATGTTCAAATGTGTTTTAAACATAAACACTTGCACATGCTCTGTGTCACACACAATGACCATGATTTACTTAATAATATTCGAAATTTAAATATGTTGTAAAATGCCTAAATGTCTAACATCAAGAATAGCATGCAGTAACTATCATCTAGCCTTTTCTTATCAAGGACGACTGCAGCACAGTTGTCAATAATGAATTTCAAGCAAAAACCCAATCATTTGGCAATAAGGCTGCAGTACATGAATACGAGCTCGAGTGAGGGATGTTTTTTTAGCTGGGGATAATGAGTCAAAGTTACATGGTTTGCCCAAACGGAACTGTTCAAAACCAGTGAGAGTGAGATTTAGCTGGGTTAGCAGAACAGGTCCTTGGCTCTCTCACATATATCGAGACCACGTCTCTAGAATCCATCGTAATGCACCGTCATATGGTGTTCAGTGTAGTGGCTGACTGGCTGTAAGCCTGTAAGCACAGCTCAGATTCTATTTCAAGTTCTTGTGTAAACACAGCTCATATTCTAGGCATCGTCAGACGAGTAGCACTGAAGCTCCTGACCCTTGTATCTTCAAGACTTCCTCTATTTAAGTTCATATATCCAAAGAGAACAAAAGAAAAAGGGAAGAATCGACCAATTGTAGCTAGCACGAATTATTAGACGTTATTATTTACTTTAAATTCATAAGTGTTTTAAGGGTAATAAATGAAAAGGTGGTACAAGCAAGTGGTGCGTGTGTCGAGGGAGTTTATATATAACTTGCGGCTTGTATGGAAATATGCTTGAAACAGAGCTGCTAAATTCCCTTCTCAGTTCACTCCATATGCTTCTGCACGCGTGACAAACGCATGACAATAGACATCTCAAACATCAAAATTCATCGCTTGGGGAAAGAAAGATGCCATAGGCATGCGAGTCATCAGGAATATGCTCATCAGGTGTGATTAGTGCTCCAGGGGGAACCGAAGCGGGGGGCGTCAGCATTGTCGTGTGATACAAGGGATCACCCGATCTGCGGGGGATGTCCGCTCCCGTGACGGGTGTGATAGTCGGCGGAACCGGAGGAGCTGCGGCCGCAAATGTAGCTGTCGCCGGGGACGATGCGATCGGATCTCCACCGCCCGCGACAACAATCACCATCTGCTGATGTGGATTGGGCTGCTCAGCTGGAAGCGGCGATCCAAGTTGGGGTAGCGATGGCGGGGCCATGGGCGCAAGTTGGGGTAGCGATCGTGGGGCCAAGTTGGGCTAGTTCCAGGGGGCGAGTTTAAAGGAAGGAGGCAAGGTTTGGCGGCGTGGTTAACGGGGGTGAAGGAATGAGGGGGGAGGTGCAGTTTTCTTTTCGTCTGTTGGAGTCTGGACAGGAAAAGAAGGGGCTCCTTTTTGTCTGAGCCGGTAGGGGGCGCGCCGGGTCAACTGGGGTCGGGTCTGTGCTCTGCGCTAGTACGGCTCGCGCTTGTTGCTCGCGGTCGGGTGCATTTGTTGCACAGAATGCACCTGGGTGCATTTTCTTTCCTACTCAAAGAGAAAAACATTCATTCGCACGAGGTTGAACACCCTCAAGTTCATTAGCTTCAACTAGGGATCCTACAGCTAGGCATGGACGGCATCAGAAATACCACCTACAAGAGCTGTATCTCACAAGGTTTTTTCATGCCATCAAAGATTGCCACTGCTTCATAGCTTCTGTGGAGTGTTCTGAAGAAGCTGCTGAAGGGCGGCAACCAGAATCTGGCTCCAATCAAGGAAATTTGGTTTCTGCTTCTCCTTCAACGGTGACAGAAAGAAGGGTGAACCGCACAGAACGCTGTCCGTCAACCATAGTTGGTTCGGCACTATGCCCGACAACTATAAGGGCAGGCCATAGTTGACACCATAGTGTAGGGATCAACGTTTGTTCCTTCCAACTTGAACATTTCAGCACACATCATTAAAATTTACAATGTGCATACATGCAGAACCAAAGGATCTAAAGTCAAATATACAGAACAAATACAAATACATACACAAATTTGACTGGTACCTAACATTCAGTTTTCTCGCCCAATATAGGGTAGTCCCTATTACAACTAAAATATCAAGTGTCAACACATTCTATATATGCCGTATTGTCTCAGTCATTTAGCAACTTACGTGAAATTTGTTATGGAGCATTAGTATAATTTTGGTACGTCACTCATTAATCAAAAAACCTTCATGATTACTAAACCATGGACATCGATATGCTCACCGCTCCATGCAAGCATGTATAATGGGTTTTCATGATGACATGCGTGGTACATATTTACATGAGTTAATTTTTCTCTAATATTAGGGGGTACTATTAGATTATTTTAATAATGGAAAAGGTGGTTAGTTTAGCTGTGGATCTAGAGGTTACTTCATGTTTTTTGTAAAGATGAGGTGGGCAGTTTATATAAAAAATTAAAGGAATCAGAGAATTAGAAGCAATTAGATCCAATTGCTATTGTGTTCAACAATGATTGATTCTATAAAATCGGTGGCCAGATGTTTTTTATTTGGAATTTCTAAAATAGATATCTTTTTTCTAGTGCGTCCCGAGTTTCTAATCGATTAACAATAGCATGTTAAAGATAGAGTGCACAAAACCACATGATGCAATTTACTCTGACACTGAGAGTCATGTGAGAAATTGAATGTAATAGCCGATCATTCATGGTGGATGAATTTACTTGTCCTAAACAATAAGTATCTGCCCAATTAAATGGAATTAGAGCACCAACGAACAAGTGTTGTAAGGTTGGTGTTAAAGACTAGGAACCAATAATATATACAGATATTCTTAGTTGGTGCTCGGTTGTGAACTTGTGACCCCAAATCTTGACGCTTCCACGAACATGACTTCTCAAATTCATCAACAACAGACTCCAACGATCGCGAACTAACTATAGGAATAATGGTAGGTATCAAGAATAGCAGTAACTATCATCTAGCTTTTCGGACGACTGCGGCACAGTTGTCGATAATGAATTTCAAGCAAAAACCCAATAACTTGGCAATAAGGCTGCAGACCATGAATACGAGCTCGAGTGAGGGAAGTTTTTTTAGCTGGGGATAATGAGTCAGAGTTACATGGTTTGCCCAAACGTAACTGTTCAAAACCAGTGAGAGTGAGATTTAGCTGGGTTAGCAGAACAGGTCCTTGGCTCTCTCACATATATCGAGACCACGTCTCTAGAATCCGTCGTCATGCACCGTCGTATGTTGTTCTGTGTAGTGGCTGACTGGCTGTAAGCCTGTAAGCACAGCTCAGATTCTATTGCAAGTTCTTCTGTAAACACAGCTCATATTCTAGGCATCGTCAGACGAGTAAAACTGAAGCTCCTGACCCTTATATCTTCCTGACTTCCTCTACTTAAGTTCATATATCCAAAGACAACAAAAGAAAAGGAGAATAATCGACCAATTGTAGCTAGCACGAATTATTAGACGTTATTATTTACTTTAAATTCATAAGTGTTTTTAAGGGTAATAAATGAAAAGGTGGTACAAGCAAGTGGTGCGTGTGTCGAGGGAGTTTATATATAACTTGCGCCTCGTATGGAAATATGCTTGAAACAGAGCTACTAAGTTCCCTTCTCAGTTCACTCCATATGCTTCTGCACGCGTGACAAACGCATGACAATATAGACATCTCAAACATCAAATTCATCGCTTGGGGAAAGAAAGATGCCATAGGCATGCAAGTCATCAGGAATACCACTAGAAAAACAATTCTTCCTCTGACCTTACAACTCAAAGGGACAAAGGCTGAACTGTAACCTCATGCTGGGGTCCTGCACGGCTGCGTTGCCCCTTGCCTCCGCCAGTGGCCTCCTCTGCCGGTGAGCCGGTGTTGATGTAGAGAAGGCAGCAGCGTGGCTGCGGCGGTGGCGCGGATGTACATGGAAATAGAGCTTGATCATGGTCAACGGTAGAAGCACGTGCTACAATTTAGTTGCTTGTGGTAGCCCGATTGTGATTTGTTTTTGCATTAATTGGACATCAGGAGCAACGCGATCTTTTTTTACATATTAGTGGTGGCATGAAAAAAACTTGCATACCCCCATTTAGGAGCCACGAGAAGTTAATTTTGGCATACAAATCATATCTGGCCACTTAATTAGACATTGGTTGCTTTGTTTTGTTGTGGGATTTTTTTTTCCAGTGACAAGATTGCACTATCTGAAATTCACCATGAGGCTAAAGTTTGTAGTGGATGAATACTTGGCTTGGCGGCATAACATCTCATCCTTCCGGGAAAATTGAAACTTACACATAGGTAACCAAAGATAAGCATATATCAGTGTCATTTTCACGCAAGCAAATACCACAACTAGGGACACAAGTTCCACTTGTTTTTAGATCATTCAGTCAACCAAAAATTCGCTAAAATGAACTACAGTAGCATGCCACCAAATTAAATTAGGGAGAGAAAAATAAACTAAAATGGCATGTCAACATAATTAATTAAGTAATTAACTGATAAAAAAAATACCACAACCTGCATCCCTAAGCTAAGAATGCAAAAAAGAAAATGCACGGAAGAAAGCACTTCCCGCACCCCACTACATGAGTACATGGCATGAATCAAGCCTAAACCTGTGGGAAAAAAATAAAACACTGCATCTAGCAGCAAAGCTACACACGCACGGTGTGCTTGTTTCGTTTGCTTGCAATAGGTTAGGTGGGAAGGATTTGCGTCACTGTCCGGGCGAGAAAAGCCCTGGAGTTTCGTTTTCCCTGCTCTATTCACCGTTCATCCCTTTCCTCGGAAACTGCTCTGCGCACAAGAGCAAACTTGCACGAATGCACCGAATATCTCCCCCCTGGCCTTACGTCAGAGCAGAACACATGAACAGTGAATTTTCCGGCAACCGCTGCTGCACACGAGAGGGAGACGCAATAGCAATCAATCGCAAACAAAACTCTCGTTCAGAAATGCAATAGCAATCAATCAGTTTGTGCAGCAGCAACATACAACGCACAGCTTTGACTAGTTTTTACCAGATGTCAGCAGCGAACCAAAAGGTAGCCACGTCCGCAATAATACATCACAAATCGCGCATCTAAGAGGCAGTTAAACAAGTTACCCAATAGCTGACTACATACATATACACAACTACATCAACCATGGGACCAGAATACCCATGATAGGACGAGACTGACGACAGCTACTCTACCCTTTCTACGTCAGCATCTGCCTGCATAAAAAGAAAAACGAGAGCAGTTGAATCTTGTAAGTACCAACAAAAATGACAAGTATATGAGGGTGCTAAGATTAAGAAGAAAAGAGATGTGCACGATCAGTACATGCCTTGTCCGTAGAAGCCTCAGCTGGCATTGTGAGTCTGATCATGCTCAATGAAGTCCAGCGCCTGCTCCTTCGACACCACATTAATGTAGCTCACCCTGTTCTTGTGTGTCACACCATATATCTTATCAGCAACTTTGGCAATCTCTGGTCGGAATGTGGTTGCAATGAACTGGGTGTCAGCCACGTCAGCTAGACGGCGGATCATATCTGGAATAAAAACTTAAGGAAAGCAACGGCAAAGCTTCTTTTGCTCAAGGACACAAAAAAGGAATTGATCAAGCCCGTAGCTAGACATAGAGCATGAGCCCACAAATATCTGGAAACTACCACAAGCAGAATATCATGACTCTTTTATGATGAGGATAAACACTAACAGGAAAGAAATAAAAAGGATACTCCCGACGGCTGTTCGGTACTGTGGATCCAGAGCAGCATCAATCTCATCGAACAGATAAAATGGTGCTGGATCACATCGTTGTATAGCAAAAATCAGTGTCAACGCCACCACTGTCTTCTGTCCCCCTGACAATTGTTTCATAGACTGAGTTTCTCCCTTGCCAGTGAAGGAAACCTGAACCACAAGCATTATATATAAGGGACAGGAAAAAGAAAACTGGACAAGCACCAGAATTATCCAAAAGGAATATAACTTTAGAATGTTAAATTTTCTCCATCTTGACTTATGTGATGGTTACCCAAATGACTGCATGCCCATACATATACACCCTATGCAAATAAGACTTGCCTTGACTTTCACACCGATATACTTCTCTATTCTCCCTTCAGGATCTGGGTCACGAGGTCCATCCTCATCATTATCATCATCACCTGCATCCCCATCCTAACAGAAAGGAGCACATAAACATCAGAAAGTCAGCAAAACTCACCTTTAAAACAGCATATATACAAGTGCAGGGGAAATTTCAGGGAAAACAAGGCAATTCACTCATAGTTCTAAAACATCATTACAAACTATGGGTGATTGTCATGGCAGCAACAACCGGAATAAAACAGAACATCAGAACAATGGCAGCCAAAATTTTAATCTAACACAACTGTACATGCAGGATCACAGGGCTACCAAGGTCAGCAAGTTTAAAACTTCATTTTTTTTGGGGGGGGGAGAGGGGGGGGGGGGGGGGGGGGGGGGGGGGTACCTTTTTCTTCATCATAACCAAATATCCATGACCACCTTGCACTAACTCAGAGAACACTTCACGGAAGTGCCTTGCAACCCCTTTAAATGTGCGCTCAATCGATTCATCCTTCCTTTGGTCTAAAACTGATATTAGTTCCATAATTTTCTGCAACACAGATCAGTTCTTCAGATTCTAGCTTTTAGGAGCAATGACATTCAGAACTTAAACAGAAGCATGGAGGTAACTAAATTAAAAACATTTATGCCAATGTCAACTCACCTGATCACCAGCATCCAGCTCAGCTCGCCTTCTCTGCAGTTGTTCCCGTTGTTCTGTGAAGTTGACATACTGGTCAAGAGCCTTTTGGTTGACGTGACTAAACTGCTTCAACTGCTCGTTGCACTCATAAAGCATCTTCTGCAGCTGTTTCTTGTTTTTCCTTTTGTACCTATATTTTGACCAAAGACAAAATAAGTTGGCACGTTACTCTAGAATCCCAGTATTTATATGCTGAAAAGCCCTAAAGAGTAATGAAACCATTGACAGAATACAAATACTAGCTCATGGAGTTGTATAATCCCTCTGTCCAATTGTATAGACCATACATGTTTTTGGAGAAGTCAAACTTTGTATATTTTGACTAAAACTTAGTTAACTTATAAGTAAAATAGGTATGCTTAGTGTATGAAAGTTATAGGGTTAGACTCGTCTCAAAAGTGCTTTAACAATAATTGGTTTCTGTAGCTATAAATAACATATTATGTAAAAAAAGAATGGTCAAAGTCTAGTTTTGATGACCGTGCCAAAACAAAATATAACATATATACTTGGACCACGGGAGTATTTAGAGAGCCAAATTTAATGCCAATAAATAAGTAAAACATAATGCAAGGACTGGAATGCATACGCTTCAAAAGCATCAGCAGGCAATGAGCCCAAGTCTCGGATCTTCTTCATGCACTCTTCTTGCTTGGCTAGATGAGTGCTCCTGCTGTTCATTAACTGTTCCAAGTCTTTGGCACCATCTTGTACAGTCTGCTCCAGAATAGCTTCACGAGTCTGCATTTGAATATAAACATGTAGCAAGTCAACAAGTGTGATAGCAGAAGAAGAAAACTATAGCAATGATAATTACCTTCAGATCATCCCTTTTTCTTTTCAGATCATCCATCTTTCTGGTGAAGTTATTTATGGCATCAACATTAGCTGTCCAAAGGATTGATCGAATTAAGACCTAAAAGGCATTTAATACGAGGAAGGGAAAGAGAAATCAATCAGTGCTATGTACCCTTCAATAACGAAGTTAACTCATCAAGATTTCTCTTAGAACTTTTCAATTCTTGCTCTTTCGACTCAGCTTCCAGAGGCAAGGTTCTAGAATCGGCAGATGAAATTATTGCTTCTAGCTCTTTCTGACGCCTGATCAGATTTGTTGATAAATTGGTCTCCAATTCTTCCTTTCTTGTTTCAATCTACATAACATTAACTACATTAGAGCAGATAAAGGTCTCTTCGAAAAAAAAACAACTGCTACTGAATGCTTCAACAACCTCAATCCGACTGTTTTTACACAATAGAAACTTCTCCTTTAATTCAGTAATTTCGGGATTCAATCGTGAAAGGAGATCTCTTTCCTCTGATGTTAGCTGATCAATAAGTTCTGTGCCCATTTCGTCATTCTTCATTGCAATGCTAGATTGGATTTGCTCAATTTGGTTGCGGATGTTTTCAAGTGATTTTTCCTGCAGGTTACAAAACATTAAACTACAGTGCACACATGATTGCAGCAGGAGTAAGAAGAATCCTCCAGGAACAATTCAAGAAAACAAAACAAAATACCTTCTTGCCAAGGGCTTTCTCAAGTGACCCCTTTTGCTTCATTGCACTGGTGATGTCAACCTTAATTTGCTCCAACTCCGACTTGGCATGATCACGTTCAGCATCCATTTGTTGCTGTCTGGTAACTAAATCTGTAATTTTCTTATCTATATGTATGGGAAGTTAAGTGAAATCCAGGGCATTTAACATTTCTATGGCACTGCCATTTTAACAGCAAGAAAACTAAGCATGAAATATTGCTCTTGCAGTTAAAAGAGTAAAAATGCGACAACTTATTGTGTTGTTTAACGTTTTCAAATTACTTAGGACTTGAAAGCAAATAAATAGAAGAAAGATGAGGGTAAACATGAGTTTTGAGTATACTAAATATCAGTTATGCAGATCTGTATGGTTTGAAAAAATGATAGCATAGCAAAGATGTCATTACAACAATAAATTAAGAAATAATCAATCCCATACATCTGCATGATTCTTAAAACCAAAATGAGGTAGAATGTAAGCAATATTCAACACTTAGCTGCAGGAGCAAATAACAGGACATAACAGTCTTTAACCAGCCTCATGTAAACCGAAAGAGTGAGCTTAATTAAAACAAAGCAGGATATCTTTTAGCTTGTTTCCGACATTCTCTAGATGCGCCGTCTTTTTCTCGATTGCGATCTTACTATCCCTTATTATTTTCACGAACTTCAGCTTTGACCGTCTAGAGTCATAGAAACCTCCTGTCATACCACCTTTTTTTGACACTTGATCACCTGATACAACCACCAGTTAACGACAGTCAATTAACAATTTCAGAATTGAAGTAATAATGGCAACTCAAATGTAAAAGTCCATGACTACCATCGAGTGTAATGCAATCTAGACTATTGCCACGTGCAACTTTAGTCGCAGTTTCCAGGTCTCGACATATTACTGTTCTGCCAAAAACCTAACAGAAATTTCAAAGTCAGATATAGAAAATAATATAGAAAAACTTTAATCTAGAAGCATATTGATTTTACAAGCTAGCTTAGGTGATTGGACAAGGAAAGCTAGTATCTGGAAGAGGAAAAGCCCCATATAAGCATGCAATGCACAAGTGTGCTAAAAATAAACATGTGCAGGAATGCACACACTCACATGCAAAATGGAAAAGATAAAGACAATTACTCTCTCTGATCACAAATACAAATCGTTTAGGACATCGACTCGGTCTACAAGGTTGAACTTTGACTCGCAATTTCTAGAAAAATATTATGATATCTAAAATAAAAAGGAATTATATTTTACCACAGTACTGCATGAATCGATTAGGATAAATCTAACAATCAATCTGTCTAGTTCATTATAATGGTCAAAGTTGAAAGAGTTGGATTGGAGGAACTATGCATATCAAACCAATACAAGAACAGAACCTTATTGCATTGTGTTCTAAAACCTCCAATATTGCACTCTGCGAGCACATAAATTAGGAAGGCAACTTTTCTCTAAGAAAGTTTCACCTGGAAGAACACACAGTATGTACATGAATTTATCAATAGTCTGAAACTCTGAATGACTAATACATAATATGAGTATACAACAATGGTTTGCCATGGCACCTGTAGCTTACACAGAGGCACGAGGAGAACTAAGGACTGAAGGTTGGCCTGAACGAGAGCCACAAGTAAGCAGCAAGATAGCAGTGGCTGGCATGGGAAAGGGCATGTGTGGCCAAGATGCAACGCAGCAGCTGTGAAGGTGACCAGTGGGCTTGAGCAAGGGGCTGGAATGCTAGTTGCAGCAGACACAGCGCTGATGCCGGTGAACCAGACTGGACATACAGGCATGCCAGCTGGAAGTCAGCCATTTAGTTTCCAACCTTCAGGTAATATGATGATCACATTTACTTTTTGCGCATATAGCTAGGGGCAAGACTAGAGCTCAGCAGCGGCAAGAGAGGCTGAGTATATATTACTGGAGACTCCATAGACAGAACTGCATATTCTCATCAATGAGGAACCTGGCACTCCGTGCAATTCATAGCATGCCTATAGCCTGTATCTTAAAAGATACCGATTGAAGAGTAGATTAAATAATTCAATTTGGTTGCGTTTAATCAGATGATAGCAAGAATGCAGCTATTCACCAGATAGGAGGGGAACTGCTTCTGCAGAGCCTCTATCAAATTAACCAAATGAAACATGTAGGACTAGGCATCGATTTTGAGAGGATAAGAATATGCACCCTTGTAATACCTGTTCGAAAGCACGACGATGATCGGCACGATATTTCAATTTTTTTAACAACGGAACAAAATCAGGACTTTGTGGACAATTTAGGTCTGGAACTTTCACTCTGTTTAATGGTATAAATGTCACCCTTCCACCTTTTTCTCGAGTCAATATTTGAATGATCCTTGTTGATATGTCATCATTCTCAACAACCACATGGAACAAGCTATTCATTTAAGAACAGAATGGATTAGTGAACTAAGAAAATAATGAATAGAAGGATAAATAAACAAGATCATATCTATCTAAAAGGGCAGTATGATCCTATACCTATTTGCAGCAGTGACCTCAACAGCTGTAAAGAACTTCTCTTCACAATCAACCAGTTCTAATACAGGACCAAAAACTCCAGAAATACCATGGTCCCTAATGATTCTGCTAACAGAATTCAGGCCTCTCCTGATATCCTGAGGAAGGAAAAAAATTAAAACCAGCAAAGATAGCTTCAAGCACTGTCCCAGCAGAATAAAACAAGTTTATGCTACTCGTATTAAACTAAACAGGGTTAAAGTATGGGATTTGAAGAGTGGGAGGTAGGTGGATGCGCATGGTTGGGGATATCAGTCCTGTAACGCAAAACATTTACAGGGTAAAGATCCAAAAAAAAAAATCATCATCTATGTCAATTGATAACAACAGCAGAAGTCATATGTATCTAATTGTTGGTGGAAAATTAATTTTATCCACAACCTTGCAACCACTGGAAGAGGTAGAAAGAGACAGTGAATATGATGGGAATATTTTATTACCTAGCAAATAAGTTCTTGACTAAAGAAAACAGAATTTTAAGTAAATTACATTAAAGATAACCATAAAAGCTCCGTAGTAGCCACTCCAAGCAACACCAACATTGACCAGGAAGCATTAAGAGAACTCGAAATTAAATAGGAAAAGCAAAACAGTACATGATCAAATGAATAAATATATATTTTTATTTATTTCCATATCATGTTCAGCAATAATATGCTGATATTTATGGTGCAGCGCATAGCATGTACAACGGGATAACAGGAAAAAACAGGAAAAAAATTATCAGTAGCAGCGGCAATATGAACAAAGAATTTGTAAACATTTTACATACCCCGGGCGTTGCATGGTCCAAGCTCTTCTGTGCCTTTGTAAGTTCGTCTCTTAGCCTTTGAATTTCAGCTCCCACATCAGTTTCCTCCGTCCAAAATGACCTGGAAAATTTTCCTTCTATTTAAGTATATAAACTTTAATGCAACACATCATCCATCCAATGACAAAGGTATGGCCACTAAACTTTTAATAAAAAAATTACATACTTCCTTTCTTCCTGAAGCACATCTCTCTGCTTCCTCAAATCATTGTAATCATTATGTCTTTTTGCAAGTGTGGCCTCTAACTTGCTTGATTCGCTTTTCCGAGACTCAATGTAGTTAGTCAAATTACTAATTTCATCTTTAAGCTTCTGAATTTCTTCTTGAAGTAAACCTTCCTGCCACATTTGCAAGAATGTAACAGATATTTAAACCATAGATCAGCAAATAATTGAAGTGTGAAAGAAAAAAAGTTTCTTGGATCATGGCACGGATCCAAGATACAGCCTTCAGCTATTGTCAGAACATAAGACAAACTGGATCAAACTAATAGTCTAATACACATGGTAAATGCAGGATTATTCCGGGTAGAAGCAAATCAGTCACCAGATTATTACCTGCTTTCTATTTGACAAAAGTACAGGCTCAAGATCTTCAATTTCCTTTTGAAGCCAATTATCCCTGGCAGCTTTGTTTGCGAATTGGGTTGCCCTCCCCTGCTTTTGGTACAATATGCTTAGCCGCTTCTCACGATCCATAATGCTGTCCCCACAAAGGAAGTGTGAAATGAATGTTCACAAGAAACTGCATAATTATCCAAAAAAAACATTTTACCTCTTTGATATCTCCTCCTCTTCCTTTAATTTGGCCTGATGCACCTTACTAATTTCAGCCAATTCAGACTTTGACTTTTCACTCTCCCTCCTCACACTATGCAAATCCCTCGCTGCTTCATCCTAACAACATATTATTTTTAGCACAGCAGCAAAATATAATTAACAAAAATTCATTAACAAGCTCAAACATGGCATACCTTTGCTCTCTTCTCATTCACAATCCTGTCTTTTATATCTCTCAAATCAAGTTCAATCTGAGCAACTACCTTCAGTGCTTCAGTACGCCTCTTCTCAACACCTTCCTTTTGCGCCTTGGTATCATTTATCCCTTTAGTTGAGACTTTTATTTCTTTATCAAAACTCTTGATCATCTCACGTACATCCACCACTTCATTATCCGCATGGGACATACTTTCGGAAATTTTTCTTCGGTTATCATCCATCTAATAGCAACAAGGAATTCAAACAAAAAAGTAGAAGAATCGTTACAGAATAGATCATGATGAGGTCATATGAAGGTTAGATTCACAAAATTATATTATTGACTATAGTCCTTTGCACAGTAGCTGTAGACCTGTGGAATTATCGCACAAGGTGGTACTGATAATAGAGACTGAACTGACATAAATTATTTCACACCAAGGAATAGTTAACATTTAGCAACTAAAAACAGTGTACAGGCAAGGGAAAAATTGTGAAGCATATCTTTATGCACATAAGAAGATGCTATCAAAGACAGCATTCATCAACAATCAATTGCTTGTCTGACAGAAATAAAAATAATCTTTACATAGTAATAAAAAAACACCAGAGTACGACCCACCTAACTGACTAGATGAAAAAGGGCAATCTTTTTAGATTTTAAATGCAGCATAATCAACTGCTACATTTTATTGGAAATGTGAGGGGAATATAAATTCATACCAATTCACAGGAAATGCACTCACAAGAGCAGCCAGAGTGACATTAAACATAAGTACAACAAGATGAATTGCAGTCATTGTCTACAATAGGAGCAAATTTAACAAAAGAAGCATTCGTTGTAAAGATGTTGAAACAACAAGCATTTCAAAAGTTACGCTCTCCAGAAAACTAAGGTTTTCCCATTGGTTATGAAACAATCAGAGAGAACATCAGGCCATTGGCCTATGTAGCAGATGTTAATGGTTTGTTTTCATCAAGCCCAATTCCAAAGCCTTCCTTCATTTTCTAGTCAAACTATTTCAACCTGTGAAACAGAATAAAAATAACATCCAAAAATGTAAAGAAAAAAAACAAATGGTCAATCTTACTGAAGCTAATTCATTCCTTGCATCATTTAGTTCATGGTCCAATATAGTATACTCGAGTGATCTTCTCTGTTTGTCCAGCTGCTGGTACTTCTTCAGTTCTTCTTTCTCTTCATCAAGTTCTCTTAGTCTTTCTTCCAAGTAGCGGACAACTTGATCAATCTGCTTCCTTTTGTTAGCTGTTCATAAAGTAGGAATTATCTTCTCGACATGTCAAGTTATATAAAGAATTGTGGTAATTCAAATTTACCTGTATCTTGCATTATTTTCAAGCTCTCACGCCGTCTATCCTCGTAAACGCGTGTACCACCGATCTCTTTGAGAAGATCCAGTCGTTCAGAATCTTTCATCAGGGTAAGGGATGCAATCTACAGATGACAAATTTGTTGACATAATATCTGAACAGATGGAAGGAATGACCAGGTGAGTACTCGTTACCTTTCCTTGCTGGACAACATAGTATGGATTAGAACGAGAGAAACCAGCACTCTCTAGAAGATTCATGACTTCAGTTTTACTGGACATGACAACAATAAAAAGTAGGTCTGAGCAAACAAAAGGATATGACATTGCTGGGTTGGTATAGAGCATAGAACAAAATGATAACATGCCTGACATGCTTCCCATCCAAGTAGTATTCATCCTTCTTTGAAGCAACAGTCCTGCGCAAGCGTACCTCTTCTTTATCAACCTGCAGCAAAGTAGTATGTTCATTTGAGCCAGGAGAACAGGGAACACAATCATCACTGAGTTGTTGCTAAAACATGCTAATAAGTGGCTGGAGAGATGGCTGTCAACTTCCTTACATGAACCAAATGACATATGCAGAGCTTATAATTATATGAGTGCCAACCATAAAAGATCTAGATGTTGACATTTTTCATCAAAATATGCAGCTTGAGACTCAAGAAAATAATTTGGAATAAGTAAATTAAAATCTGAATACATTAGAGGACTTACTGGAATACGGTTGTCTGTATTATCAAACACTATCTCAACAAAAGCAGATACAACCGAGTGTCCAGCACCTTCCTGGAAATGGTTATTAGTAAAGTATCAAACACCAGTCACCTATTCCAACTATCTGGATTGCTTAAACAAAGAGGAGGCATACATGGAGAAGGGCACCCCTATCTTCACTCCGAAGATTCTGAAACATGTCACTCAGGACAAATCGTATAGCTGCAGCAATAAGCATGGCCAAATTAGGAGAATAGTCTCATACAAGAGCAGAATGAATTATCTAATAGCATCACATGTTTAAAATTACCATGAAAGAAATTTGATTTGCCGGATCCATTTGCACCAACTGTGACAAACCATCAAATAAATGTCAGTACATTTGGAGCCAAAAACTATGCATTAAAGTTCCTGTTGCACTCTTTTAGTACTTACTCGCAATCAATTCAATCAAAAGATTGGAAGGTTACAACCATGCAACCCAAGAACAAGAACACAGAAGAGTTACAAGGATATAACCATATGTATCATTGCAAGGTCATGGTTTGCTGATAGAGTCTGGCATATATATACCAATTTAGGAGATAAGAATATTTGCATCTTGAATAAGTGCCCAATGTTGATGAGTGGTCATAATACAAGCTTTGCAATGAACGTACTATATAAGGATTTATCTATTGCAGGCTCAATATAGATGGAGATTGCTTGTGAGCGACTTATCAGAGAACATTAAGTTGCCTGTGAATCAATTAGAATGCTTAACACGTGAACCTAATTACCCTATAGTGAAGTTAGTTTGTGAGGGAACGGCTGAGGGAGTTTACCGACTACGTTAACTTTGGGGCTGAAGGGTTCTGTTGAGATCTCCTCCCTGTAGCTCTTAAACCCTTCAATTATAACCTGTACAGACAGACGGCTGTAAGTCAACACATTTTCATAAAAATTGCCACTAAATTGTGCCCAAGGCAGCACAGCTTACCTTCTTTATATACATTTTTGAGGATGGGGAAGATCACGCCACCATCAAAACCCTGCAAAAGAGCATGGCAACTCAGTAACAAGTAGACCATCCACAAAAACAAGCACTATGGCAAGACTTAAAGCCGGGAGCACTATGCCAAGACAAACTGCACCAGCACCTTGGGTATCAAGTCCAGTGGTGTTAACTGATACAGGTCTCAAGGCTAGGGAGAGTGGAGACAGGGAATTTCTTCGGCACCAGTAAGGCTCGTTGTTAGCTCGCTTGGAAACCCAAACACCCCCTCCCTAAAAGTAGAAAATTGGGATTTTCTCCCTTTTCTAATTCATCTAGAATTCCTTCAATTTTTGACCGGTGAAGGGACCATTATGCCCTGCCTTATCCCCTTCCTCTCCCTCTCGCCTCGCTTTTTCCCTCACGACGAACAACGCGCACCTCGGCAGCCACCTGGCGCCCGGGCGGAGCTCCGTAGTCCCACCCCCAATCCCATCCCCTGGACGGCGACCGGACCCAAACAAGGCTCCGCGACGACGAGGAGGAGCAACAGCGACGCCGCACCGGCAGCGGAAGAGAAGCACCTAGGGTTAGGGGTTGCGCGAGCGAGACGAGGCGCGTGGTGGGGGTAGCGCCGGCTGCCCGCGGAGGAGATGCGAGGTCCTAGGCTGGGGGGGACCTGCGGACCCGCGCAGCCCTCGCCGGAAGCGGACCTCCGCGGGCGGCGACGCTCGGGAGTCGGCACGAAGGGGCCGCGACAGGATAATGACGAGAGGTACATCCCAGGAGGAATTCCACCCGTCGGCTCAGAAGATTTACCTCGAGAAATCCCGCTCCGAGTGGGAGGAGCTCCGCGCGGGGGGGAGAGGCGAGCGACGGCGAGGCCGCGTCCACCGCCGATTTGCTGCAAGCGAGCGAGCTGAGCAACCGCGCCGGGGATGGGAGGGAGAGGGTCAAAAACGAGTCGCCAACGTGTGTGTGCAGGGGAGCGGCTGCGCAGTTGCTCAAGTGACGAGCCGCGAGGATGCTGGGCTCCGAGAAGAGCCGCTCACACGGCCCATATACAGCCCAGGTCGTTTTACACGACCCGTTTGGAGCCCACGGGGGCCTGTGGACGTGACTGGAGCTTGGGCCTTCGATATATCTCAGTTTTTGTTTTTTGTTTTCCTTTTTTCACATTACTGTTCACGTTCACTCTTTTTTCCCGGCTGAAATGATTATTACCGTATGTTATCTCCCGTGCAAAACATTTGTTACCCTTTCCTTTCCTCTGCAATAACAAGAAGCAACATCAACCGATCCTTTCACAACACCCACCCCCCCATGTCGTCCGGTGAAGATCTTCAATGGCAAGGTCACAATGAGATATCACCATTTTTTGAGACATACTTTTGACTATAAAATGTAGAAGAATTTCCTCTGAGCCTGTCATTGATTATCTCATCCTACCTATTTCATTATGTTCCTTCTACTTTCATTTAGGTTGTCGAGTATATAAGGTAATATTTCCTAAGCTTGTAGCTCATTGTCCAAACAAAAACAGAGCTCTCCATTCCACAACGGTGGAGAGGCTGACCTAGAATAACCAGCTGGAGTATGTTCTCTGGGGCTTCAAACACGCTTGCGCGACATTTGATAGCTTGCAATTTTGTACAATGCGGTATTATTCTGGTTATTTTGGCAAACTAGACAGTTTCTGAAATCTCACAAGACTGATGTCAAATGCTTTGAATGTTAATTCTACTAAAGATATAATTCCACATCTAAAAATAAAAACAGAAGTGAGAAGTGATAAGTTCATTTAATAGAGCGTACCCCATGCAATTAGTAGTAGAACACTTGACTTTCTAGAATGTTGTAGTTAAACCATATGAAATGATGTGAATACATATATGGTGTGTCTTATTGATAAAAGTTGCGCTTAATTGACTTTAGAAACTCTTTTTGATAACAAGGTACGTATCTATCTATCTACCTATCTATAGCTATACTAATCACAGACCCTCTAGAAATTCCAACTAATAGGAGGAAAAAACATCTAGCTAGCCATCCACCTTTTGTGGGACCAAGTAATCACGGCTAAGATTGAAATAGGAAAACTCATGCAAAACACAGAGTTGTAAAGAGATCCAGTCGGACACAATAGAATCTAGCCCAATGAAAAAAAATCATGTTTTTATACTGTTCTTTCTCTAAGCATTCTTCAGTGAACGCACGAACCATCACGGAATTACATCATATACCTCAAGCGTATGATTAGCAATGGAGAACTGGTGGGATGTAGCGACTAGGAATCTAGGATAAGCAGATTTTGGAGTGAGGTGTTACACTAGTGTTGAGTGAATGCGCGTGAATATAGTAATCCAATATGACTCCATGTTGCATGGTAGATGGAATTAAAATTGGTTGTTTGCCTATCCCCTTCCACGTGTTCTTTGTTGCATCTTACACCAACGAATTAAATGTCTATACAAGCATTTAAATAGGATTAAATGAGCAATATGTAAATTTAAGTTTAAGGTCCAGAACTTATATATTATATATACATATGCATGAACAAAAAAATTTTTGTTTAAATTTTCCATTCACTCGCGATGCTTTGCCTCACACAAATATGTAGCATTGCTCAAATTCCTTACCTTCAACTAGGCATCCTATGAGAATGGTAGACATCAGGAATAACAGGAGAGAATAGCGAGCCTCAGGTCATTGATTTTGAGCCTAAGCTGAAACAAGCTACCATAATTCATCACTAGTACTTGGTACATAGTTGATGCATTACATTAGATACCTGGTTACTGGTTCGCCAGACAACCCATACGCCACATAAACGTTCGATAAAGATGACCATGTGCACTGTCAGGCAAGTTCACCACAATTTATCTCTTTATATGACTCCATGATCACATCCAGGTAGTTATGTGGTGCAGCATGATCATCTTGAAAGGTGGCCCCCATCCAAGAACACATCGAGACACATTGCACCAGCGAAAAGTAGTTGACGTAGTAACAACAAAATTTTGTACTCAGGCAGAAAATATCTCTAGTTATTAGATCTCGTAACCTGTTTGTACTTGGATGTTTGCCTATCCCCTTCCACACGGGTTCTGTTGCATGCCGACCAAACCAGCCGAAGTCTAGACCGATTCCATTTGTAGCTCGATCTCAATTAGCTTCTTAATTTCAATTGGCAATACACATATATGCACATAAACATATGGAATATGACACTGAATACTTGATAGACATGCAGCTATGATCCGTATCATAAAAGGGAAGAATTTCACCTGTAATATAGTTGAAGGGGAAGGGCATGCAAGATATAATTTCTCCTCTCTTTTATAGTTTGTTAGTGCAAATTATTTTTAGCACATATTGTTTCATTCCTTTCTGATTTTTTTCCTTAGCAGTGATGCCTTGTCTGATGAAGATATGTTCATGGAGTCATAAAGAGTCATAAATTGTGCTGAACTTGCCTGCCGGTGCACATGGTCATCTTTATCAAACTACAACTGTTTGGCCAAGTTCGTAGTTGCGGTTGAATGCTTTGGAGCCCATATATACATATCACAATGGGCACGGGCAGGCCAGCAGGTGAGCAGGCAATATAATTTGGAGTCCATAGAATGCTATACATCCCTTTTTCAGATAGGCATACTATAGGCATGGCAGGCATCGCAGGGATATCGCTAGCAGAATTTCCAGCTAGCTTCAGGTTCTCGTAGAACAATACCATTTAGATGCAGCTTTGGCCAGCCCTGGTCAAATGTACTATGTTTCGAACCAATGGTGGCCAAAAAAGTAACTAGCTATGGCTCATGCAGCCAGCATTTCATAGTTAATTAGAATGCATTATCCGAATCCTGATCAGGCATTCAGGCACCATGTCTTTTTTATTTTGTTTCAGCTAGTGCTTCTCCTTCGGTGACTCAAAATATGTTTTGCTGAGTTAATTAGAATGCAACTGTTTGTACATGCAGCATTTCATAGTTAATTAGAATGCATTGTCCGAATCCTGATCAGGCATCCAGGCACCATGTCTTTTTTATTTTGTTTCAGCTAGTGCTTCTCCTTCGGTGACTCGATATGTTTTGCTGAGTTAAAGCATGGAGATTGACTACATTGAAGTGACCCGTCTGTTTTAGTATCTATAATAAATATTACTGCACTACAAGATTATAAACTATATATTGCTACTTGAGTGGCCCAGAGGCATTTGCACTACTCACTGCTATTTTTCTGGTCTGATGGTCAACAATGTTTAGCTATGATAAGATTACTGCCCAAGAGTAAGGATAAGAATTCCAACAAACCATCACCGACTACGAAAGTCACACGACTGTTTAAAAATACAGCACCTTGTCAGCCACTTGTGCTGTAAAGCACTCACTGTACATATTAATATGGAATTAGAGAAACATATATAATAACACTGTTTTGGCTTCAACCATCAAGTGCCTACTTCATTCCGCGCAAAACCATAATGTTTAACTCATACATGCAAATAACCTAGCTACAGTGTGCAACAGCTAGTTGCTTTCACCAATTTACAACTGTTTTGGCCGCATTCAAAATCAAATGACCTGATTGTTCTCCAACAAATAATTAATTTGAAATGTGTGAAAACTGCATACTTGATTGACTCAAGAGTTCCTACAATAAAAATGGTTACTTCTTTTTACAGTACGCATGCTATATGCCTATATTCCAGTTCAGACGAGACTCAAGGAACCTACATCATCGACGAGATGCACACCAGCACAGCGTCGTGGAGGCCTGACCTGATTGAAAATGTGCTCTGGTGAGATCAGCATGGATCAATAGAAGGACAGAAAACTACCTCTCATCCTTTTCTGCGTTTCCCATACACATGTTCGGCTGAACTGCTGCTCTGTCGACAATCTTTGCTCTCAAATTTTTTCAGTCTGGCTCCACTCCCATAGCTCGATTGTGCCCACGATTTCTTTCGCTGTCACAACGAGGATTGTTCCTGATGCCTACCATGACCATGACCAATAGTAGCCTGATGGGCATATGGCTCCGAAAATTGTTCCTGATGCCTATCATGACCAATAGTAGCCGCACTGAATGAGAGAATGAAAGTGCAAGATTAGGCAAGAGCAGATTCTTTTCAAGTCTGAGATGCATATGTGAGAACATAGCTGTTTTCAGGTAATATAATAATATAGGCATCATCTTCCACCTCTTGCCTCGATATTTGTATTACATTGCTTCTTCACTCATATCTGTTTATTTTTTTATTGATTTCAAATACCCATATAGTGTAATCTTTTTTGGGTTGGGGGGGGGGGGGGGGGGGGGGACCATAATTGAATAGGGGGGGGGTGGCATATCCTTTATGACCAGATATCCTGGATACTTCTGCGGGATGACCTTCCTGGCATGTGGTCGTGGTACCACACTAGGGCCGTTATATCAACCTTAAAAATAACTTTCGGGG
>NC_028452.1:43995079-44006444 GCF_000263155.2 Setaria italica | reverse complement strand
CAGAAGACGTAAGGGGGGGGTGGCATCACTGTATTCTATAGACGCATGAACAATACAGCGTGGCTCCCTGGGCCATAGGGCCTGCTGCCCCAGTTGGGCCCTTTTGGCCCCTAACATAAGCCTTCATGTTCCGAACATGGTGCATTATGGAGTTAACCCTTCCATTCGAAATGAGGACAAAAGTATAAGCTATGTGATATGCAATACCAGTTCCACAGGAATACTCCATGCATATAAATAGCTTGCATGACAAGTTGGATGAGGGAGTGAGATATATATACAAGTTGCTCGAAGATGGTCATTAATTAAGCTTGGTAGGCACAGGAAATGTTTTAGGATTCTTCACGATTTGCATTGGCAACAAACCTCCACCTTTCGGCCACAGTGAGCACAGCAAAGTGTTAAATGGGCACCGGCATCTTCTGATGTGCCGTATCCAGCTTGTCCACCATACGAAGATCTTCTTGTCGTCTAATTCCTGGCATTTGCATATGGCAACTTTCAGGCAGCTGATGGTATGGCAAAACAGCTGCTCATCCAGCAAAGCATTGTCAACCAGCCTCATGGAGAAGACCATCCATGCTTCATCTGTGAATATATGCCATTAATTACGAAGGATATTGAGATTAAATTGACAAGCAGTTTCGAAAACTTTAATCTGGAATTGTAATTAGAAGTCATCCACACAGAAGGAAATGGAGACTGAAAACATAATTTTGTTTTTAAATGTACTATCTGGACAGGATTTACCTCAATGCATGGTTGCAATGCAAGTTCGAATGGGATAAAACGAGTTATGGAAACAAAAGCGTACCATTCAGATATATTATACAACCAGATGAATAATAAATGGTTACGCTCATTCATAAAAAGTCGTAGGGAACTGAATTTATATAGCAATCTGACATTTAGTGGGGTAATACCCAAGAGTATCCTCTGATCTTTATCATTCTTTTACTATTTCAGGATGGGGATGACAGGATGCACCTAGGAAGGCAATAAAATGGTATCCAGACCAGAAATGAACAAGCAAACAATTGTGGCTTGCTTTTTCATATGCACTTGCCAATTGTCTAGCTCACATACATCCAGCATTGGCATGGTAGGCATTCAGGACACTCCTAACCACTTACTCTTGTTATTATTCATATCCGAAGGTTGATGCCTGCAACCTCTCCTCTCATGGTGGGATGGCATCCCATGAAACTGGAAGAAGCATTAATTTAGCAAACAAGGAGCCCCAACACCCTGGCCGTGGCCCGTAGCTCATCCCGCCATGGCCAAGCGGAAGGATCCGGCCCCGTGCCCATGCATCCGTGAGCTCGCAGAACACGTGGTGCAGCTCCAACCGCGAGTATGGCGGGCGGTTGGAGCAGCTGTTACCACATCATGACTGCAATTTATCTCCCATTTCCAGATTCTTTGGCTGATTTCAACGCCATCAGAAGGCTGCAAGGCCTACTGTAGCTATGGAAAACATTACTAATAAATAAATTTTAATCCAGATCAATGGTAAACATGATTTATTCGATACTCTTTATTCCTCTTCAAAACTGTCCCATTCTATTTAAGAGCACAAATTGTCTATACAAAAAAAAATACATGTTCCACAATAGTCTTAAATTTGTTATAAAGTCTGTCAGAACGGTCGAACAATTACCGGAATTAAAGGACAATCAATTTAACAAACAGGCTTTTAAACAACTTGCATGTTTTTTTTTGTCAGTGCCTAATATACACGGAGTAGATCAGGTTGTGTGTTGGTCTGGCCATACTGATTTTTCCCTTTGCAAATGCATATAGTATTCTCTATCTTTCAATGCAAACTAGCGCTATCGGCCGGTGCTTAAGCTGTCAATGTGCAAGAGACACGGCCAAGTCTAAACAGCAAGTTGGTTGCCAGATACAGGCATTTGAAGCCCAAGCTCAGGGGCCTCGGAAGACAGTGTCATGGGCTTTTCATATAGCCGCGTGGTAGTGGTTGGTCATATAATGACAAAATTATTTATACCATTATATTCCTTTGTTTACGTATAGAATAGATGTGGAAATTCATAAAATGATAAAAAAAAAAGGTCCATTTATGACTATTTAATGCAGGAGTGCGAATGGAAACAAGTCATATGTATATATTCAGTAGCAAAGAAAGCTACAGAGAGAGGAAGCGGATAATAAGTCCAGCGATGATAACGGAGAGATGGAGGTTGTTTTCCTTGGTACAGTTTTCATCTAACTAGTTTTGGCAATATTTGGTAGCTACATTTGTATGGCATGGAAGGCGTCGGGAGCATGAGTGATAGTGGAAAGTTTTATGTCTCGCTAAGGAAGATATCTTGCTTCCAGCTGGAGCGCAAACACCACCAACAGTACCTGTCAACTTCTACTATATCTGTCTGATCAACGAGCCCTACGAGCCGTTGAGGTTAAAGGAAATCCTGGGAACTGACCAATGTTATACTTCAGGTGAGGAATCAGATGCAGGATAGGGAGAAAGCCAAGGCAGGTTAGGAACTCCGTTCCGCTTGAAAGTTCAAATTAAAGTACCTTGGATTTAATTAATTTCTAAATGTGCACCCAGTACCTTTCTAGAAAGAGCGTCTTCCAATGGTAAGGATAGCTCGCTAGCTGTAGGCATTGCAGTGTCAGTAACTGGAGACACGGTTGGACAGGTAGTGCATGTGACTGTGAGGGAGACGATGAGCATACTGGCCTTCACGGTGGCTGCGGTGACCTCTCCTGTCGCTGCCTCGGCAACGACCACGTAGACAAGCTGCCTGAGATAATCTGGCAAGGCAGGGCCGCATCACCTGGAACATCGACAAGCACATCGGCGCTGAGTTCTTGCACAACAGTAGCTAGCTGTATGCCTGTATTAGCTGCTGATCGGCACCCACTGCAGCTCATATAATTGCGTAAGAGGAATTGGGCCGGACGCGGCGCCAACCTTATGATCACCACCATCACCTTCGCCGCGCTGGAAACTCGAGAACATGTCAATCCAATTGAGCATAAATGAATGTTATTACTAAAAAGAACTAAACTATTCAATAATTAAGTGTTTATTGTTCCACGTATTTCTATAATTGGTACTGGTACACCATTTTGTGGTAAGGATCCAAAACTTAAGTAGCCTTTAATAGATATCTTTTATTTTTTTATCACTCAATTACAACCTTCAATTTAAAGGAAGGTTACCCGAAATTGCTTTCAAGTTTCAAGTATTGTAACAACTCTCTAATAAACATTAGTTGGATTGAAAGGACGAACTAGTACAACTTTATCTTTATTTACTTCCACTTTGAAGGATATTCAGTGTTATTATTTGCATACTTTGCTATGGCCCTTGATATTTATCGTGCCCCACGATCTCAAACAAAAGGATTGTGAGCTCCATCTTAGCAGTCCTGCAAATGTCACCGAAGGCAGTAGGCAGTAGACTTGCCGTGAGTTCACTGTACTAAAGGTTTTTTTTTTATAAAAAAGATAACTGCTGAACACTGAGACATACCTAGTTTTTACAGTTCGCCACTGCAAATTATTTTCCGTGGGAATATATACTATTTCATTCATTTCTCTATTTTTCTTTCACATTCATGGAGTCATAAAGGGATAAACTATGGTGAACTAGCCTGCCCGTGCTCACCATGATCTTTATCAGACTATCACTTTTTTATTGGCCAAGTTCGCAGTTGGAGTTGAATGCTTGAAGCCAATGCACGGCATTCAACTCCAACTTATAAATCGAGTCGTATCATTCAGCACTAACTTTTAATTGGAGTCACTACTAGAAAGTATGGATCCCCTTTTCTGAGAGGCATACTATAGGCATGGCAAGCATCACAGGGATATCGATCTCGAGCTAACTTTCATACTGGTATTTTAGTGGTGTGAGTTGCAAGACAATATCTCACCGATCCACATGTACACTGTTTTCCAGACCTGAGGATAAGTATTGTGGGTCAACATTTGTCATAACACTGGATGCAAGAGAAAACGTAGAAAAATGAGCATTAGTCCCCCGTTTGGAAAACCTCGTATATCTCGATTTTCCCAACCGGGACTAAAAGATTTTGCGCCAAAAAATATTCTAAATTCTTGGGAGGCCCCCCCCACATGCACGTTGTAAATCACAAGTCACACAATTTTTCACGCGAAATATGCACGTGCGCAGTGCATGGGATTCAAACCCATGACCTAAATCCTCGCGTGTAGCTTCCTTACCATCTCACCTACACAACACATTTGATTGAGTAGGGGATGCAATCCTTTTTGTAATACCAACCGGGGCTAAAGCTGTCGGAGACTTTAGTCCAGCAACCGGGACTAAAGGATCATCTTTAGTCCCGATTGGTGTTACCAACCGGGACTAAAGGTGTCTCCACGAACTATAAAATTTAGACTTAGGATTAAAGTCTCTTTAGTTCCGAGTCCAAAAACAACTACGATTTTTGTTGAGGGTAGTGATAGGAAAACGTGATGAGTTTGATGTTTTCTGTTAAAATTACGCGCTTCTACTCGGTATCTTCCAAAATCATTGGTGAAATGGACTGCAATTGATATGCCATTGATTAGAAGGTGCAGACCTGACAAGAAGTTGTTGTATTATATTCTGGAATTGCAATTAGAAATCATTACAGAAGAAAGTATAGACGGGAGCACATAGTTTTGTTTTTTATTTAGTTATACGAATGTCCTGGAAACAAAAGCGTAACCATTCTGATAAATTAGATAACCCGATGAATGAATGAATTGCCACAATGACGAAGGTGAAACCCTGTCGCTTGATAGTACTTAGAGTTAGATCATTCACTGTAACCCATGCGACGAAACTTAATTTATTATAGCAATCTGACATTTGGTAGGTGAATAACATGCTTCACCTACCAAGGCAATAAAATGGATTGCTATATACGAGTAAGTAAAGGGCGTTTGGATATTAGGTGCTAACTTTAGTAGTGTTCGGATGCTAATTAGGAGGACTAAATATGAGCTAATTATAAAACTAATTACAGAACCCCTATGCTAATTCACGAGACGAATCTATTAAGCCTAATTAATCCATCATTAGCAAATGGTTACTGTAGCACCACATTATCACCACATTATCAAATCATGGACTAATTAGGCTTAATAGATTCGTCTTGCGAATTAGACTCCATCTGTGCAATTAATTTTGTAATTAGCCTGTATTTAATACTCCTAATTAGCATCCAAGCATCCAATGTGACAGGTGCTAAACTTTATGAGGGGTATCAAAACGGGACCGTTGTAGTGGCTAATTTATGCTTCCACGTGTGCACATTGCCATCTGTCCAACTCACATACATCCCAAATAGGCATGGTAGGCATTCAGGATGGTCTTAATCTTTTCGAATTGTTATTATATATTCAACTCCGAAGGTTGATGCAGGCAACCTGCGTTAAAAGGTGGGACAAGATGTGATCAAGGTAGAAAGAAAGGGTTTTGAGCCAACAAAGAGGCCGAATGCCATGGCCATGGCCTATAGCTCAAGCCGGCGTGCCCAAGAGGAAGGACCTTTGGCTCGTCATGGCACGCCCACACACATGCATCCTTTGGGGTGCGATTGGTTTCCTTCTTTGCTGAGCCTGGCTCGCACCACCCATCCAGGCTCCCGTCGGCCAGGCTCGTCAAACGCAACCCCCTTTTGATTGGTTGATGTTTGCATGCAGCCTAGCTCGCGTGGGAAGTTGATTGGTTGTCTGCTCCGCTACGTTTTTTTGCCTGCGCGCTGCATCCATGCATCCGCCGTTGCATCCCGGGAGCCTGGCTATTTCGTGTTTTTGTTGAATAGAAAATATTCCTCTGATCAATTTGCCCATAACAATAAGACATCAACATTTAAAATCATATTATTCCATATAACAAGTTGCAAACTTGCTTGTACATCCGAAATTCTCTAAGTTACATTAGAATATTACAATGGGGCTCCTCACAACATGCTTGTCAGAAATCCACTTGAAGCTTCCCTCAGCATGCTTAATTGCATTGGCATCCCAAGTTAAACTTACAGTAAATGTTTTCTTCTCATTTACCTTGGTAAATTCCAGCACACTTGGTGATAGTGATGCCGTTACTTCTTTCGGCATCTCAATGTCCACAGTGTATGATGATTTTGCATCTCCCACATTGGTGACGGTCCTACTCACGACAAGTTCGCCGGTGCTTGCTTTCACTGCAATTGAAGGATAGTTCAGCTCTGCTTCCGAGATTTTTCTTCCTTCTCCGCACACACCCTTGCGATGTGTGATTATCTCAACTCGAAAATCTGTGTAACCATCAAGCCCACAAAGATACGAAATGTACTGCTCTTCATCAATGTCATAGATTAGACCAGGATTGACAGCTTGAGAGGGGTTAACATGCCCTGCACCTATACTGAAATGCCCAGCCGGATTGAGTGTCTCATCTAGGATCGGCTTCTTGTGATCATCAACAACATAAGAAGTAGTCATGATTGCTGACTTGATTGCCGCTGGTGACCAATCTGGATGCGCACTCTTGATTATAGCTGCAATTCCACTAAGGTGAGGTGCAGACATTGATGTTCCAGATAAGGTATTAAACGCCATATTCTTTCCATCTGTCGTCACTGGCCCAACTCTGAATGGCCAAGCTGCAATGATATTCACTCCAGGCCCGATTATGTCAGGCTTGAGAATACCAGGAGTTTGAGTGCTTGGACCACGAGAAGAGAAGTAAGCAACAACAGGAGCTGGAGTAGTTCCCAACAACGTACCATTGAAGACAATCGAAGCCGTCGGCTTGTCTGAATTCTTGATGTACTGTCTAATTACGGCTGCATCTATGGAGTTGACATATGATGCTGGTAAAATATGAGCTGCAGCAAAAGTATTCTGTCCACTCTCCTCTTTTCCAAGTGCTATCATCCCAGCACCACCAGCATCCTGAACAGTCTTCCCAAGTTTGAGTTGGGAGAGAGAACCACCAAGGTCGCAAGCAATAACCTTCCCTTTAGCATCTCCAGAATCTAATTCATGCACTAGTGGCAATGAATCAAGATTAGATGGTTGGTAGGCTGACTCACCGACAAATGAGCGGCCGTCACCCAGCTTGACAATAGCTTCCATCCTCCTGTCTATTGTACTTGCACCGACCGTCAGGACCCAGGGTGCCTCATTCTGTATAGTGCTAGATGATGGACCTGAATTCCCTGCAGAACAACTGACAAATATCCCTTTCCTCATGGCAGAAAATGCACCCATGGCGATAATATCTTCATCGAATGGCAGTGATTTACCACCGAGTGATATGGACAAGATGTCAACACCATCAGCAATGGCTGCATCCAGTCCTGCAATAATGTTTGAGGCAAAGCATCCGAAATCGTTGCATACCTTGTACACAGCAAGGTGTGCATGTGGAGCCATACCAGCTGCAGTACCATTCCCATTGCCAAGGACACTTGCGCCTTCTATGGATCTTCCAGCAGCCGTGCTTGCAGTGTGTGTACCATGGCCAGCGCTATCCTCAGGATTCAATTGGCGTCCTAATAATGATCTGCCGCCGATCAATTTTTTGTTGCACTTAACATCTCCAAAGTTGCAAGACCCACGCCACTTTTCCGGTGGTGGCTTCATTCCTTCATCATCAAACGAGCCGTGTGAAACATCTATCCCTGTGTCTAGTACCCCTATGATGCTTCCCTCACCCATCCCTGTGCTACTCCAAACCCCTCCGTCTTGCCGCAACCCCAAGAATTCTGGGGTGTGGGTTGTCAGGAGTGGTACAAGGTAATCTTCATATACCTTAAGGACACCATCTCTCTTCTTAACGTACTCTACCTCATGTTTTGTCAGGTTCACAGCGAAACCTAGAATGGCTTCTCTATAGGTATGGATGAATGGTGTACGAGGCCTGGATGTACTAAGTAATGGTGGAAGAAACGATCTATACCAGGTCTCAAGGTTGGTGGAGCTCATATCAGATGAAAATTTTGGTGGAGGATGCACACGTACGATATATGTGGATCGGCTAGGTCTTTCATGACGAGTGACAGTTGGTGTGGCACAACCTAGAAGGCTTGCAAGAACAAGCAATACTAATAGGCGTGTCATATCCTTTGGTGAAAGCTGGAGTCTGTGCGAGAGAATTGTTTGTAAGGAGTTTGGTTGCTAGCCTATTTATAGAAGTTTTGAAGAAGCAATATGTGTTCCAACTAATGAATTAGATTACTTTAGTACCTTCAAGGTTTTTCTGAATATCTATGAAGATACCAAATATCTTCTATATATAATGTGAATATTTATTACTGCAGATATGATACAGATAGTTTCTGCACTTTGGATACCCCTGAAATAATTGTGATAATTAATTTTAGAAAAGATTTTGTAGTGTATACTTCTCAGACATTAGAAATATAAATGTACAATGATCACTAAAATGATTTATTTACCATTTTAAAGCTGCGGTCTTCAACTAATGCAATCGATTATTTCAGTATCTTAAAGGTCTTCAAGATTTATTTAAACTATTTATAGATGTTTTGAAGAAGCAATATGTGTTTCAACTAATGAATTCATTTAATTCAGTATCTTCAAGGGTTTTTTGAATATCTATGAAGATGGAGCTTATCATTGGATATCTTCTATAATACAATGTGAATATTTATACTTGGACATATGGCATAGATATTTTCTGCTCTTTGGATACACCTGGAATAATTATAATTTGTAGTTTTAGGAAAAGATTTTGTAGTGTACCTACTTAAACATTAGTTGTACATATAAACGCACAATGATCACTTAAAGATTTATTTACTTTTTATAAGTACGTAAAGTTAATGAAATATTTATGACTACAGGTAGAGTTTGGTTTTGAATATATATATATATATATATATATATATATATATATATATATATATATTTGACATCTCTATTAGCATTTATTACTATATAGACATGGGTCTTGATCTTTCAAATGACTTGATGGTGTTTGTGAGTAGAGATAGTTTTTGATATTACTGAACTATATAGATCCATGGTCATTGGTAGCTATATAGACACCGGGAGCCTTTCTTCTTCAATTTTTAATGCTTGTTTGGACATTTTGAATATTTTAACTACAATTTTATTGTTACAAAACTAATGCAGATAATGGTTATAAATCATAAGAATGTACAAATGGAGATATGATATAGACGGATTTCTGCTCCTAGGGTACCCTTGAAGCGATTAGAATGATTAATATTAGAGAATGATATGGTTGGGTATCCTTCTAGTGTGTGTTAGAATATAAAATATACAATGATGACTAGAAATATTTTTTTCTTAGTGCAATATAATACTTATAAATATAGTAGAGTTTAGTTTTGAATATATTCAACATCTCCATTAACTATATACATCTCTAATTAAAATTTTAATTCAGTACAGCCGTCTTGCTTGACGATCCAACACTGGACGCATATGAGAAGAGCCTCAAGGGTGCTCCAAGCCTCCAAGACAGGCCACCAACGGGAGGTTCCAGCTAGGCCACTGATCGAGCCCATGTTATTTTTTGAGGAAGCCATATGGCGCATGTGGCCACTGAAGCTTGGCACTCATGGGTTTGCCACTCAGACAAGATGCAGGGTGGACCGTGGTACCCAAATCTGGCCACTCACTAGGCAGGAGCATTGGGCTGTGGCCGAAGAAACTCTAGAGTCCGGCCTGTGGAGCTCCTTAGCTGTTGCTGGGAGCTGTGAGGCCATTTTCAACTGGAGAAAAGGGATCGATCTGAGCTTACTTTGTAGGATTCACATGGTCCTTCTCAACTGCCGCCTACATTGTGCGTTTTAAACTAACAAACTTAACTGAGTCTATATATAAAAGAAGAGGCAACGATGGTTCAAATGTTGCAGATGGAGGATTAATAGTACGGCATGTTGTGCACAGTTTAAAAGATTCTTCTGAGTTATGTACATGATTTTCACTCTCTCGGTAGAACGCCACAAATCCATTTCCTTCAAGATATTATTTGGCATGGCAGACATTGGGAACAATTTTGTTGGGAAAGAGAGCACCCGGTGGAGCATGGACCCACTAGTAGAGAAACGGCTTTAGTCCGATTGGAAAACCTTATAGATCTCGATTTTCCCAACCGGGATTAAGAATTTGGGTCCCGGCCTTTAGTCCCAGTTATTCCACATAGGACTAAAGACACCCCTTTAGTACCTAAAAAATATTAATTAGAAATTTCCGGGAAGCCCCCACACGCGCAAGTCACAAGTCACGTGAAATATGCGCGTGTGCGGTGCATGGGATTCGAACCCACGACCTCTTACCCCGCGCATAGCTTCCTTGTCAGCTCACCTACACAACACATCTGATTGAGTAGGGGGTGCTTTCCTTTTGTAGCCACTCGTGAAGACTAAGCCAAACCGGTTTGTAATACCAACCGGGACTAAAGGGGTCTATATGGACCACGAAATTTAGAGTCAGGACTAAAGACTCTTTAGTCCCGGGTCCAAATCGTTCCTAGATTTTTGTTGAGAATCAAAGGTCATTTCTCTACCAGTGACCTCGAGATCCCACCAGCACCGCTCCTGTGCTTCCTTCTCCATATCGCACCTCGCGTCGCAGCCGCCAGCCTCATCAGGCCACGTTGGTGCGCCACAGCCGAACACCTTGTGGCCCGAGCTCCAGGTATCACCAGAGGATGTAGGCGGCATGGGTTCTAGGAGCCGTCGAGTCATCTGGTATCCAGGGTGGCGGGTTGGGGATGTGGAGTTTGGGTAGTGGGGCGAGCTATGGGCGAAGGGACATCCGGGGTGTCGCCGTGGTCCTCTCCTTCCTATCTGCAGTGGGGCGAGCTATGTGCGTCTGCATATCATCGAGTGGGTTGCAGATGCGGTCGAGGACGTGAGGGACTGCATCAACAAGACAATGATAACTCTGGAAAGATATAATGGTTTTTTCACACTCCTTTCTATGCCACAAATTCATTTTCCATCAAGGTATTTATTAGGCATGGCATTGCTGCTCGTTATTTACACACTTTTAGTGCTATTTAACTAGTATTTTCATTCATATTCTTATACTAACCTACCACTTGCCACACAAAATAACCACATTATTGCATGTATTGTATCTTGGAGCATATTGTATTTTGGCAGGAAATACGACATAATCAAGGGGGTTTTCATAAAGAGCTTAATGGATATTTTGACATGGGTCGTTGAGGAAGGAGAGGACCAGAAGGGCCAGAAAGGGCCCAGGCCAATCGGCCTGGCCCATTTTGGGTCCCAGTCGACCATCCAGTTCTTCAGCGTGAAGTCTACGATGTTGTCTAGAGTTTTTTTACCGACATTGACTCAGAGCCGCCACCTATGAAATACTATAA
>NC_028452.1:43980024-43992085 GCF_000263155.2 Setaria italica | reverse complement strand
ACGGAGACAGATTGGATCTACCGGAGGCCACGCGAAGAGGAGCACCAGGGGAGGTAAAAAAACCGCAAGCCGATTGGCTTGGAGGTGCCTAGGTCAATTGGTCTGGGGCTTTCCTGCCCCGTTCGTCGTCATCTTCAGTCCAGTTGATCCACATGGCATCTTCTTATGTTCCAATAGTTGAGCACTCTTATGTAGTGATAGTATTGCATGAGGGAAATTGTTGGGCATGCTTCACATTCACTCACGATAACACTTAGATCTAGTTCGTTCATGCATGGTGGTTGCATCTGCAAGTGATCCTAGATCCATAGTACAAGCGTTTAATCAATCTTGTTCACACCCTCTGTTCTCTATCTGCTTGATCTTGACCACTTAGTTCTTTTGTTAGCATAATCATATCCTAGTCAAAGAGCTTTCGGTTCCATCGATTAGTGTTTAGTTAAGCGTGCAAATCCCTTGTTCCGTGGATTGATAAACCTTGGGGGAATCTCTAAGGGAAAAGCTACAACTGATCTGTGCGCTTGCGGTTCCTAGTCTTGTGCCATGTTAGGGGAACAAGAAAGTTTTGCTACGTTGATCTTTGTATTAATTTTTATTAACCTCTAACATCTAACTTTTCCTCTAGAAAAGAAAATTTTTGATTTTGTTTTTGGTGTCTTGATGGCTCTGATCAATGAAAACAAGGGGGAAGGGGAGAAGTCGCTAAAGGACTATGAAATTCCATTAACGAATCAATTTGACATGCAGACATCTGACTCAGTGCTTGCAGCCACACAGTACGAATTGAATCAAAGAATAATTGAGATGGCTGAAAGTAATCCTTTCCGAGGAGTGGAGATTGATAATCCATATAGGCACATTGAGCGATTCATGATGCTTTGCAACACACTACAACTAGAAGGAGTTCCACTAGCTTGGTTGAGGTGGAATCTATTTCTGTTTTCACTTGCTGATGAAGCGAAATGATGATATGCAGAAGCTTCTTTCAATGCGAAGGGGAATTGGGAGACACCAATGAAAAATTTTTGCGGGAGATTTTTCTCTGTTAGCAAAGTTCAAAACCTTCAGAAGGAAGTGATCAATTTTTTGCAAGGAGAAGATGAAGGAATACATCAAGCTTGAGATCGATTTAATAGATTACTCGAACAAGCACCTAGGATTCTCAAGCGATGTGTTGTTGCCTACATTCTATTTCTCAATAACCCAAAATGTCGGGAGTTCGTCCAAATGTGTGCAGGAGGAGACCTTATGGAGACAACACTGAGGGTGGCTGCTCAACTCTTACAGAAGATCAACCGAGGAGCAGCCTTGAATAGAGAATGGGATAGTTATCAATCTGGAGCACAAGAGCAAGGAATGCAAGGACAAATACTTGCTGGAATTTTTAGAAAAGATCTCCAGAACAATGCAAAAGAAGAGCCTGTGGTGCAAAAAGAAGAATCTGTGCACAAGATGGAAGAACCAGCCCCAAGCATTGAAAGTGCTAAACTAGAAACATCTGAAGCTCGAAGCCTGGCAAAAGCGAAGCCCTTAAGCGAGTTTGAACAAATGGATTGGATTCAATTAACTCCAGTGAAATATTTGATAAGCATAGACCATATCCAAATCAAAAAGGGTCGGCTAGAGCTGTTGAGCCAGATTTTCCACCGGAGAGAAACACTGGGTATGTGCTTGATAAGGAGACAACTGGGATGATAATTCAAAAAATCTTTAGTGAAGAACAAGTAGACCTGGACTACATCACCAAAGTGAAGAGAATCATGGGAATGAAGCCTGAGGCATCACCATTTGCTAGCCTCGGAAAAATATACGCGACTGGGGCTAATCATGATGAATGTGAACCTTTGCATACACCACATATTCATTGCACAATCAATGGCGAGATTATCTACAAGGCACTTTGCGACATTGGAGCACACATAAGTGTTGTGTTTTTGAAACTTTATGATGACCTTTATAATAAAATTTTACAACTTGCTCCGACCCCGATCAATTTAATCATGGGAGATGGTATAACAACCAAACCTTTTCGTGTGCTTAGAGATCTAGATGTTGCTATCTCGAGTAAAACTATACCAACCTATTTCTTTGTTATTGATGCTTGTCATGATGAACATGATGATATAATCCTTGGTAGGCCTTTTCTTAACTTGGTTAATGTTGTGCTTGATGCTGGGAAGGGAAAAGTAACAATTAATCTTGATGGTGCCAAATACAGTTATGATTTTCTGCGCGATTCTTAACAAATCCTGCCTCTACTTCTTGATAACGAGGAGGTAGAGAGTGTATGCTTTACTGAAAATTTCAGGGATCCTCTACTAAGAGAAATGGAAAATAATGAGGTTGGCCAAGATGACGAATTGGGAGAAGCAACCGATACATTATCACCGCAATATGGAACTCTTGAAGAAGAAAAATTCGAAGACATTGAAAACTTGGTGCAAAAGGAGCCTGAAGCACCAGATGTTGAGCAAAAGCCATTGCCCAAGGGACTAAAATATGAGTATCTAGAGGACAACAAGACGTATCCAGTCATTGTCAGCGACAAGTTGAGCAAAGAAGAAACTGAAAAGTTGCTGATTTTATTAAGAAAACATCAAAAAGTGATTGGATACACAATAAATGACTTGAAAGGAATCAGTCTAGCCTTCTGCACTCATCGAATACAATTAGAAGATCAACACAAACCAATTGTGGAGAATCAAAGAAGGCTCAACCATGCTATGCGTGATGTAGTAAAGAAGGAAGTGATCAAATTGCTCAATGCACGGATAATTTATCCAATACCACATAGTGAATGGGTGAGCCAAGTGCAATGCGTACAAAAGAAAGGAGGATTGATTGTTGTAACAAATGAGAAGAATGAGCTAATTCCCCAGAGGACAGTGATAGGATGGAGGATATGTATTACAAGAGTTTGATGTGGGAATTAGAGATAAAAAGGGATTAAAAAATGTGGTAGCCGACCATTTGTCAAGGATGTACCAACAAGATGATGGAAAAGAGCCTATTGAAGATCGAATGAGAGATGACCATCTATACAGAATACATGACAAGGATGATTGGATGAATGAAATTATCAGATCAATAAAAAGAGCACCTTTGCATCACTTGGACAGGAATGACAGAAGAAAAGTGATTGTTGAAACTAAGAAATACTATTGGTCTGCACCTTTTCTATATAGATATGGGGCAAACGGAGTATTGAGAAGATGCATTCCAAGGGAAGAAAGAGAAGCAATACTTAGAAAATGCCATTCATCAGAATATGGAGAACATTATGGACACTTTAAAACTCAACCAAAAGTTTGGGCATGCAGATTTTATTGGCTAGAAATGCATGAAGATGCGAAGAGGTTCGTTTGCCCAGAATGCCAAACAACAGGAAATATTTCATCTAGAAACTCAATGCCTTTGAGCTACACTTTGCAAGTGGATCTATTCAACATTTGGGGTATAGATTTCATGGGACCGTTCTTAAATTCACATGGTTATGAGCATATCCTAGTCATGGTTGATTATGTGTCTAAATGGGTGGAAGCTATTCCATGTCGGAAGGCATCAACAGAGGAATCAATTCACATGATCAAGATGGTGATATTTTCTAGGTATGGAGTGCCTAGAATATTGATAAGCGGTGGAGGATCGCATTTCATAGGAAATGATTTTGGCAAATGTTTGAAGAAATTGGGGATTGAACATAGAGTGTCTATAGCTTATCATCCTCAAACAAATGGCTAAGTAGAAACTTCGAATATGCATCTCAAGGATATATTGAAAAATATGGTAGTCAAAGGAGGAAAGGATTGGTCAAAGGAACTAGACGAAGCATTATGGGTGTACAAAACGGCTCATAAAACACCTATAGGTATGACGCCATATCAATTCATCTATGTAAAAATATGTCATCTTCCCGTTGAACTTGAACGTAAAGCTTATTGGGCTATCAAAGAGATGAATCTTGATGTTGATGCTGTGAGAGTAAAGAGCAGGATTCAAATAAGTGAATTGGAAGAGATGACGCCTAAAGCTTACCATAGTGCAAGCATCTACAAGGAGAGAATCAAGAGATGGTTTGATAAAAGACTTCACAAGAAAGAATTCAAAGAAGGAGACATAGTGCTACTATTCAATTCGAGATTTAAACTGTTTGGTATAGGAAAATTGATGAGTAAGTGGGACGGACCAATGTGGTTCATTCTATGTCACCTACCGTAGCGGTAATGATCATGGACGTCAAGGGAGATCAATATATTATGAATGGGCAGCGACTAAAAGTATTCTTGTAACCTGACATCTTGCCCATCAATTATATTGATGTCTACATCATCGAGGAAGAACGACTTCGTCAAGCCTGATGACACTAAAACAGGTACCATGTACATAGTTCATTTTCATTCTATTATTTTCTTTCAAAATTTTCTGTCGGACTCCAAAAATTAGATGTATTTTTAGACGTATGCGCTGCCATGAAAAAGTGGAGGTTAGAGGGGCCAAAAACCCTTGGACCCATCGGCCCAGTGACCCCTAGGCCGATCGACCTGGGGTGTTTTTGAATCCAATTTGGTTCCCCCTCCCTATTTTTGGTAATGACGGTTTATGGAAGTAAATTTTTGCGGGAAGGGGTGAGGAAATTTTTGGAAATATTTGAATCCTTGGCCAAGACTTCAAGCATATATAATGGAGGACAATTCTAGGTTGAATTTTGCATCTACATAAGCAATTCAGATCCACCAAAACCAGAAGTGCAATGGAGGCAACTAGGAGCTCGGGAGACGAGTGGGGGGAGTGGGCGGCCAAGGGAGAGGCCAGGCTGATCGGCCTGACCTCCCCAGGCCGATCGGCCTAGCTCCCTGTTGGCTGCCGGCGTTCCCGTTTGGGTGGAAGTCAAGAGATGTGATTTTGGTCGCAAAACTGTGCCAAGGACTTCTCACAATGCTCGCATTAGCGTTGGAGGCAAGGCATCATCTGGAAAGCTTGCGGATCGCAAGTTGATCATCCTCTCGAGCAAAGATGAAGCACCCAAGAAGAAGAACGAGGCCGTCATCGCTCCCACAAGACGTTCAACAAGGCTCCTTGGGATCAAGCACAAGAGCTACATGGAGAAGATGCCTGAGTACATGCCAGCTGACTATGGAGGTGATAGCGATTGGGAGGACGATAGGAACCCAGGTTATGGGGTGCTGTAGGTCGTGATGATGGAGAAGATGATGACAGTATTGGGATTAGGCTGAAGACAAGAAGGAAAGCAAGGAGCAAGACGACCGCCGTCAAGACAAAGTTAAAGAAAAGGATCTAGAAGATGACGGACCAGAACCAGAGGAGCATGATCACGCATGATGCACCGTTTGCAGGAAGAACATCCAGTACCTCTTCGATGCAATCGACAACATTGGGCAAGCCATGCAGGAGCTAGATCACAAGGTGAAAGAGAATGAATGCCACAAGGAGGATGACCTCAGGTTCTTGTAGAGGAACATGAGGAAGCTCTTCAGGATGTGCAGCAACATAAGGAAGAATAAGCCCCAAGGTGACGGAAGCAGCAGCCGCCCCATGTGCAACCAGTGCGGGTAGCATCACTAGTGCATTTATGAGTGTCTTTCCATTTGTACTTCATGTGCTTACGATAAGGACATCGTAGATTTTAAGCGTGGGGGGAGGGGGGAACATTGCCGTTCGTGTGGAGTTTTTGGATCTAGTTTGGTCAAGTTGAGTCACGTGAGAGTCTAAATTAGTGCTTTTTTACTTCAATCAAAAGCAGATAAAGCTGTAGTCTTCTTAAGCTTCTAGGAAGACTTAGGCCTAGATCTCTACTTTAACGTTTTTGTGAGAAGAAGCATGAATAAAATTCGAGGATCGTACGAGTGTTTTTAGTATCTACCTTTGCTTGCTTGTCTTTTACTTTGTCTTTGCAACTTTGGATCCTGAGCCTTATCTTGAATTTCAAATCTTTGTTGTGGAGTTTAGTAATTGATTTTTTTATGCAATACCCATGCTTCATGATGATCTAGTGCTTTGGTTTTGATTATGCTCTATGAGTAAGGCTTGATTTGGAGGTAATTTGAATTTTTATTATTTATCCAAAACCTCTGCAAAAACAAGATTGATCAAGTTTTCTACCAGGTCGAGAGTATTGCCTATACTATCTAATGCCTATAAACATTTAATTTCACCACCATAAGTAGAGTTGATGCTTTGAATTGAGTTAGGATCGCTCTCTCTTGGTTTACTTTAATTCTGAGCATTGATCATATCTTTTTACCATCTCTGATTGCTAGCCTTGTCAATATACAGTAATGAGAGTTCTTCATGGAACAATCATATTTTCTACTAAATTTGTAAACCCGAACCAAATATTTCTCGATTTTATTACCTATTCCTTGAACACAACCAATATTCAAACATTTGTTCTGTTTCTGGTAGTAGAATATGAAAAATTATGGAAGATACTGTATATGGAAGCCACACCAGAAAGAAGAGCAAAAAAGGAGGGCAAAGGAGGCCAGGCTGATCAACCTAGCACCCTATAGGCTGATCGGCCTAGGGCCCCCCTGCATCGGTTCGTGTGTGAAAAATTCCTGGAAAGTCTCTGGAACATTCTAAAGCAGATTTTTATGGGGGGGCTGTTCAGAGGATGTTCGGAGAAGAGATAAGAAATAAAGAAAGAAGGAATAAAGAAAGGAAAAGGAAAAAAGGGGTATAAAGAAGAGAAAAGATATAAAAAGGAAAAATAAGAGGAGAAGGTTTTATTGTCAAGAAGATCAAGAAAAGTACAAAGAAGGATGACCTTGTTTACGGAATGGATTTCCTTTTCCAACCTTGTACAATCTGACGACGAGGAGATCATTTGTGCCTCAGAATCATTATTTTATTTGCCTTTGCACATGTCCACCATTCTATATCTTCTCATCCTTGAAAACCTCACATTATGTGGATATTCTTATGATCATTGGCTCAGAAGGTTGGTAACTGTTAGAGAGTTTTCTTAATTCGATAATATAAGTGATAACTCTAGCTAAGCTGTACCCAAGCTATACCATATAATTGAGTGACTTTTGAGAGACGGGGGCTTGCAAGAAAATAGGATAGCTACCTTTTTAATTAAGTGACATGTGAGCACCTGAAAAAGAATTCTTGTTTCAATTTTTGTTGTAGGGAGAATGTTTTATGAAGAAAGAAAAACCCTCCAAAGAGAGCTAGAAAGTAAGTGTGGTTAATTCTTAAAGTTACATGGTTCTGAATGAAAGCTGTGGGGGATTTTGCTTCGATAAATCTTTGAACACCCATACTTTGATTTTTTTTTTGCCGCTCCTCTGATCTTTTGTTTGAAGGGCTAGGTACTTGACTCGCTTGCTTAGGTTTGGTTCAAGATCTTTGTTCAACCCTGGTGGAGAAGTTTGTAGTCGCCTGACTTGCTCGAGGACGAGAAAAAGCTAAGCGTGGGGGGATTGTTGACGCTCGTTATTTACACACTTTTAGTACTATTGAACTAGTGTTTTCATTCATATTATTATACTAACCCACCACTTGACACTCGAAATAACCCCATTATTACATATTTATTGTATTTTGGCAGGAAATACTACATAATCAAGGGGGTTTTCATAAAGAGCTTAATGGATATTTGGACATGGGTCATCGAGGGGAGCCAACACGAGCAAGGAGAGGACTAGAAGGGCAAGAAAGGGCCCAGGCCGACTGGCCTGGGACCCTTTGGGCCGATCAACCTAGCCCATTCTGGGGCCCGGTCGACTTCCCATTTCTTCAGCGTGAAGTCTACGATGTTGTCTAGGGTTTTTTCACCGACATTGACCTAGAGCCACCACCTATGTAAGACTATAAATATCCCCCCATGGATATCAAGGAAGGAGAGTGGGAGTAGAGAGGAAAACACCACACAAACACCATCCACCGCCGCTACAAGATCAGAAAATGGAAGAAGATTGGATATACAGGAGGCCACGCGAAGAGGAGCACCAGGGGAGGCAAAAACCCCCCAAGCCGTTCGGCTTGGAGGTGCCCAGGTCGATCGGCCTGGGGCTTTCCTGCCCCCGTTTATCGTCATCTTCGGTCCAGTTGATCTACAGGGCGTCCTTTACCCCCACCCTTTTGCGTCAACATGTGTAAGATCATGGAGTAATACCTCTGTTTGTCCTCGGGTTGTATGGAGATCTTGATTTGTAATCGCCGAACCTTTGGTTAAGATCTGTTTTTTTATCATTCATATCTTGATGATGCTCTTTCATGTAAAGGCTGGCCAACGCTACTTTGGGTTGCTTTATTGCTTACATAGAACGATCATCATGCCGTGTTCTTATGTTCCAATAGTTGAGTACCCTTGTGTAGTAATAGTATTGTGAGAGGAGTGTTGGGCATGGTTCACATTCACTCACGATAACACTTAGATCTAGTTCGTTCATGCATGGCGGTTGCATCTGCAAGTGATCCTAGATCCATAGGACAAGCGTTTAATCTATCTTGTTCACACCCTCTATTCTTTATCTGCTTGATCTCGACAACTTAGTTCTTTTGTTAGCACAATCATATCCTATACAAAGATCTTTCAGTTACATCGATGAGTGCTTAGTTAAGCGTGCAAATCCCTTATTCCGTGGATTGATAAACCTTGGGGGAATCTCTAAGGGAAAAGCTACAACTGATCCGTACGCTTACGGTTCACAATTTGGCATGCTAACTGTCGTCAACACATGGCAGGCATTGCGAAGTACTGACTGTGTGTCTGCCCAATCATATATTTCAAACACTATCTTTATCACCAGTATGTATGATTGACCATTGAATTTGATTGCTAAAGATTCATTTATCTATGCATGGTAAGTTGGTAACCCCACACAGTCTAAAATTGCTGTAAATACTTTATAGAGAAAGGATTTCAAATCAGCTGATAACACTGGGTTTTGGGCTCGCGATTGAAGAAGAGAGCAGGAGAGAGGGGATGTTCGACGCCAGCGTCCAGGGAGGCAGAGAAAAGAGAAATACAGAGGGCATAGCTGGGCAGCCAGAGGAAGACCCCGGCCGCATATGTCGACAATGGCTGATGATGTGGCCACCTTTGTCATCAAAACTAACAAATCCATTGTCCATGTGTCCAAAACCGTTTTTAATTAGGTGCCAAATAAATGTGTAAAATAAGGTGGTTTTAAAACCCAGGAGGTTTATTAATAAACTATCTTATAGTGTAGGGGGCTATGTGGACTTCCCATAGTTCGAGGGTGTAATTTCATTTATTGTACTTAGAACACAACATGATAAGTACAATTTCATTCCCTTCAGGTAAAAACCACATTCGCATTTTTTTCTTCCCTCTTCCCTTTTTTAATTTGTTGGGATGGAACATTCATCTCACTGGTATTGTGATATATGCAGATGCAGAAAATTTAATTCTTTATGAGTACCATTAAGGAATCTGATTGCCACGAAGGATACTCCATTCTGCCAATTCAAAGGATATATTTGCCGATGTACCTTCGGGTCGGTATGAATATGAGATGGAAGCACCTACAATCTGAAGCAAAAGTAAAAAGAAGAGGTTTCCTAGTTCTTGAATTAGAAGATTGGAAGTGTGTTTTACATGGCAATCTTATGACTTCTTACTTCCCATGATGCTTCTGATCTTAAACCTTATCGTTACCTTCATTCTGATTCTAAGAAAATGAGAATTCTACGCTCCTAAAAGCACTGCATTTGCGGAAAAGTTAACCTTCTTCAATGTGGCATACACAACGGCAGCTCAATGTATGGTATACTCTTGTATATGATGCGGTAATAATTGTTTGAGATATTTCATTGTACGGTACTAAACTTGAAAAAGAGTAAATGGAGTTAGTACTTGCGGTACCATGCGTTAGCTTTTACTTTGTGGCCTGTGCAGTTTACTTGGCCATTGCGTCATCTAATTTTGTTCTCGTTGGCTTGTTTGGCTCGTGAGCAGCTCAGAAACCAGTCCGGCGCGGATCATTAAAGAAACGAGCTAACAAAAGGGTAGCTCAGCTTGACTCATTAAAGAACCGAGTGAAGTTGAGCCGGTAAAAGCTAAGCCAATGTGTGAGGTAATTATATATCAAGTTGATATGATGCTTGCCAAGCATGTATGCTCACCACAATGAGCACCACTTCAGTTCTCCCTTGTTTTCTTCAGTTGCCAGCCGCTAGGAGTGTGAGAGTGATAGAACTAATTGAAGTATAGAGGAGAAAGAGCTTCTGGGGCCGGGGTTGTGGCAGAGAAGGAAAAGGGAAGAAAAAAAAACAAATTACTTTCCTATAAGAATGGAAGGCATATTGGGAAGGAGGGTTGCACTGACTCATTCTCCTGCTGCCTACTGTTCCATCTTCAGCCTCGTTCGTTAGAATGTGGCAGCGGATAGTTCATCCCCGGGAGTAGCGTGGAGCATTCCTCGGTAATTCCATCGCCAGCTTTTGCGGCATGCACACGGCAGCTCCGTGGTGGAGAACGTGGATGGAGTTGCTGACGATGGTTTCGGGCATTGTGCTAGAGCTGTACTAGAACCTGAGAGCTTGCGCCAGGCCAGTATTGTGCCGGCCGCCTGACCTGCCCATCCGTCCAACTCAAGACAAAGGTACTTGCACTGATGCCAAAGACGAACTCAGGAGCAGAAACTCGACTACTTGCACGTACAACTGTCAGGGTCATTTTATACTGTATGCATGGCAAATCTGTTTATTGAATTGCTGAAGGATAATGGAAATTTCGCATTATTATTATTGCAGCAGCTTGCTTGCACAGTGTGAGATCGATTGTTAGTTGACGTAGGTGTATATAGTATGGGAAAGGTTTCTCCCCTGTTGTTCCGTCGACGTGCTTCGTGCTTGGAATGTGTTAGCTGGGAATCTCATGTAAACGAGTAAATGTCAACCAACAAGTAAAATGCAGGTCCTCTAAAAAAATAAAATAGCTTGCATGAATTACCTTTATAGACTTCCTTACATGAAGTTTTAAATATATTGTGCCATTTAAAAATGCTTATGACTTTCAAATGAGTTTGCGACCCTATATGTACTTATTTCGAGATTTGATGTCCCAGATAGAGAGAGAGAGACAGAGAGAGAGAGAGAGAGAGAGAGAGAGAGAGAGAGAGAGAGAGAGAGAGATGCTTTTAATTATCAAAAAGAAAAAAATGACGATTCTTCCCACTGCCTTCCCACTACCTCAATCTGGTTCTTGAGATGTTTATCACGTTCCACATTGGGATGAAAGGTCTCGGGATTTTCTTGGTTACAGCAAAAATGGTTAGCGGCTGCTGAAATCACAGGTAACGCTCACCTCGATGCATGAGCCACGACCTGTTTTGGTTCTCTTTATGTTTCATGTGTCCCGGTTGCACTAGTTGAGAATTGGCCTTTAGTCCCAGTTGGTACGGTGCCAATCTCCCGAAAATCCATCCGGGATAAATCATCCGGGAAAAAAGGGGGGATCTTTTATCCCGGGTCACTCAACCGGGACAAAAGACTCCCTTTTATCCCGATTGGTAGTATAACGGGTCACCACACCAGGCGCCGCAAAACAAGTCACGCGATTTTTCACGCGAAATATGCGCGTGCGTGCTGCGGCGTGGGATTCGAACCCACAACCTCCAGCCTCGTGCGTAGCTTCCTTGCCATCCCACCTACACATCACATCTGACTATATAGGGGATGCTATCCTTTTGTATTAACTCGTGGGGACCCTTTTATCCGGGTTGGAAACACCAACCGGGATAAAAGGGTTCGAGGTATTTAGTCCTGTTTTAGTCATCTCATTGGGGACCCTTTTATCCCGGTTGGTGTTTCCAACCCGGATAAAAGGGTCCCCACGAGTTAATACAAAAGGATAGCATCCCCTATATAGTCAGATGTGATGTGTAGGTGGGATGGCAAGGAAGCTACGCACGAGGCTGGAGGTTGTGGGTTCGAATCCACGCCGCAGCACGCACGCGCATATTTCGCGTGAAAAATCGCGTGACTTGTTTGCGGCGCCTGGTGTGGTGACCCGTTATACTACCAATCGGGATAAAGGGAGTCTTTGTCCCGGTTGAGTGACCGG
>NC_028452.1:43919804-43979924 GCF_000263155.2 Setaria italica | reverse complement strand
AGTATATTCTTATTTTATGTTCATAGCGTTTGAGTAATATCCTAAAAATAGGTGGAAGGAAACAATCCAGGACATCAGAAGATTTGTGTGATCAGACAGAGAAAACCGCCGATCGGCCGGCATCCCAACACTAGTAGAGAATTGGCTTTCGATGCGCCCCCTTTTGTCCCGATTTAAAGTTGAACCGGGATAAAAGGCCTCTCAGGGTCTTTTTTTCCCACTAGCCTTTGCAACCAGGATAAAAGGTCCCGGTTGGTGAGCCTCCCACCAGTGACCGAGCTTTAATCCCGGTTGGTGAACTTTTTATCCCGGATCAACTTTAAATCGGGACAAAAGGGGGCGCATCGAAAGCCAATTCTCTACTAGTGTTGGGATGCCGGCCGATCGGCGGTTTTCTCCGTCTGTTTCGTCTGTTCATCGCACGGCACTAGCAAGCATTGCTGCCATCGCACTTGCAGGATCAGCGTATCTCTTCATCAATAGTGGACATATAACACAGCCGAGTTGTCTGCCACCGAACTCTAACAAGCGAGCTGTGGCATTCAACGGCGAGGTAGCCTTGTGAGATCATGTGTTATCCAGTTTATATGCAATGCAACTCTAGATTCTTCCTTAGTATGTGATATGTGGGTTTCTTGACCTCACACATGGTTACTCCTTCCGTTCCAAATTACTATTTTTTTGACTTTTCTAGCTACATGATTTTTACTACGTATCTAGATATAGTATATATGTAGGTTCATAGTAGAAAAGCTAAAACGAATAATAATTTGGGACGGAGGAAGTAGTTCATTAGTCTATCTCTGTGACAGGGTATCTACAAATTACCCATGGTTCATGGTGGGCTGCTATTTGTTATCTGAAGGATGTGTAAACTATAAAAGTATAATACTCTTTTTATATTATTATGAACGAAGATGGAAGAAGTGAGGCATGCAAATATTTCACATCTGCATAGAATTACTAGCATTGTATAATGAACCCCTCATGTTGCATGCAAAAAATTGACATTTACCACAAGAAACCACGAACGGCACATCAGTGATCTCAATTTGTTTCTTATTTTAATCAAATAGGAAAATTGTTGGAGACTATGACGAGTGCGCTTATGACAACGGTAGCTTGAAGCGTATGTCATGGATCATTTTTTTTTCATTTCTTCGCTACGCAGAATTTCCTGTGGACAAATTGTAAATCCAAAAGAAATGTTCATCTTATATTTAGAGGGGTTCACCTTACAATAAGTGTGCATATATTTTCCTCCCAATGCATTCATTTGCCCATGTCGATGCTACAAATTAAATAAGACTGAGTAGCAAATACTACGTGTAAAGGGCACAGTAGTCATGTTATAACTTGTGCCTACGTCTGACCCCGAAACTAGCCTTGGTAAAAGCGAAACTTCATCTAATACTTCCATTTATTAATCTCAAGAACGGACTTTCTTGCGAAGCAATGAAACGATTAACTTAGCCTGATAGTTGGCTCGACCTAGCACGTACAGGATGTATTTGTTCAATATATTTCATCAGCAACAGGAATTAGGTGAAGCATGCGTTAGGTATTGCCTATTGGCTTGTTCTTAATTTTGTGCTCATTAGCAGCTCACGAGCCAACTCGGCATTTTAAACAAACGGAGTAAAAAGGTAGCTCAGCTTGACCCATTAAAGAACCATGTTGAGCCAATCCTATATTAGGCGATATGTGAGGTACAATTTCATATATCACGTTGATACTTGGCACGCATGTATATTTTCTCACCAACGTGGGTACCGCCTCACTAGCTTCTCCCTTGTTTTCTTCAGTTGTTGCCCATCAGTAGGAGTGCAAAACCAACAGAAAGAATTGAAGTGTTATAGCAGAAAGAGCTTCGGGGAGGTGTGGCAGAGAAGGAAAAGGAAGGGGGAAAAAAATCCTTTTCCCATAGTTAATGGAAGGCATTAGGAAGGAGGGTAGCACCGATGCACATTCGATCCCTACTATTGTTCCATCTACAGCGGAGTGGAGCAGGGTGGAGCATCCCTCCGCTCTGTTGCATCGCCGGTTTTTTGTACTGGCGCCGTGTGTGCATGTGGCACCAGCATCGTGCAGGCGCCAAGAGTACCAGAACTATTTTTTGCATCGCAAGCCTGCACGCAATTGAAGTTTTGGTCGAGCGGAAACTCGACCGCTCACACGTACAACTGTCAGGATCATTTCATACTGCATGCACGAGAAATCTTTTTATTGAATTGCAGAGGAAGAATGGAAATTAAATTTTGCTTATTATTATTGCAGCAACTTGCATACGGGCAGGGTGAGATCGACTATTAAGTGCCGCAGGTATATCTGGTACATGAAAGGATTCTCCCGTGTTGTTGCCTTGACGTTTTTCGTCCTTGGAATGTGTTATGCACTGCAACACAAATCTCATGTCGAGACACTTTGTATATACATTTTATAATTTATTTTTATTAGTATGTCATAATGTATTGTAAAGACACTTTCTGTGGCAGTTTAGAAAGTTTCACACATATTTAGACACTACTTGAGGCATTTAAACTCTAGGGAAATCTTTTAAGTCCTTTTGTAAGATGTCAATATAGATTATTAGGGACATGCATGTTTAAGACACTTTAAGTTTTGTCCTTATCCTCAAAAAGACATATTTGAGCCATTCACATTAAATATTCGCTATTGAGGAACGGTAAGAACTACTCGTAAGTCATCAGAATTATACTAAGTAAATATGCAATAATTGATGTGAGGCTTAGTTGGCTACTAGGTTGAGTTTGAAGAGGTCTTGAGTTTGAAGACATGTCACTCAAAAAGTGTCATCTTTTTGCAATATATTTCTAAGTGCATGAATAGAGAAATAATATTGTACCATTACAAGTTGTCTAAAAAACATAAAAACACTTAACAAAGTGTCTCTTTATTCAAAGAAACATTGCTAAAATATCTTTATATTAGAAGATAAAAATAGTGTCTTTACGTATGAAGATGTGCTGTAGTGATATGTACTAGTAAGTGCCAACTAACAAGTAAAATGCAGTAGGTCCTCTAAAAATATTACCTTTCTAGACCTCCTTACAGGAAGTTTTAAATATATTTTTGTATTTGAAAATGCTTATGACATTCCAATGGAGTTTGCGACCACTATATGTCCTATAGAGGAGGGAGGGAGAGAGAGGTCTTCCATTGGAATGTCATAAGTATTCTAGATTTTTCGTACTTATTAATTATTGCACCCATAGCTCAGTTAATATAACATAGAATTATTGTCATACACTGGTAGAAAACTGAGCATTAGTCCCGGTTGGTAAGGGTCATATCTCTCGGATATCCATCCGGGATAAACCAACCGGGACAAAAGGGGGGGGTCTTTAGTCCCGGGTATTTTAACCGGGAGTAAAGGACCCCCTTTAGTCCCGGCTCAATTCCAACCGGGACTAAATTGCGCTTGCATGGCACTGGTGACGCCTGAATTTTTCATGCATGCATCACGTATACGTATAGTAGTACCGCGGCCCTTTTAATTTGTTAACCTTGTAGTTGAGATTTTTTTAGAATGAATTAAATCAACTAGTATTTAAACGAATGGGATTTGTAATTATACAACTACTATATATATACACAATCCTTATACACAATTCATATACACAATTCAACTAGCTTAATTAGTACAAATCGATCATATACACAAATAAATCAAAGTATCTTCCTACGATCTTCCCGTCGTGGTGTTGCTGAGAGGAGTGTCTAATTGCCGTCCATCGTAATAAAATTCTCCTCTTGGATTTACCACCTCGTCCATTATGAATCCAATGAGACCTTCACATATTGCCGCTACTCTTTCTTCCTTCAAGAGTCCTTGTTGAATATTTAACATCTATAATTTGGAAATTTGTGAATGTTACATGAACAAATACATATAAGGAGCTACAAAATAATTAACTAGTAATATATTTATTTTACGTACTTTAAAGTTGTGCGGCGTCATCTTCGGTCCCTTGGGTCCCAAAAAACTGTGCATGTGCTCACAGATGTAGTAGCCACATAGGTTATTCCCGGGTTCCTGTCTTAAGCACTTCAGTGCGGAAAAAAATAAGTTATGAAATATTCGTGTTATACAATGTAATAAATGTGCAGACTTCATACGTACCGGGAAGTCTGTGTTCCATGTAAGATTTTCTTTGAATGGACCTTTGTGTGTCCTTATGAATTGTTTCCATACGCTGCGGATTAGAATAATGAATGACATAGTGTAACAGGGATAAAATTTAGGAAATAAATTTTTGCATAGAGATAAAGGTCCAGAATTATTACAAGCCTAGCATGTCTTGCAATTCTTGGTAGTCCACCGGATCTTTCCGTAACGAATCAAAGACAGTGATGTGGCTTCTTTCAGGCTCAATTATAATAAGGATCCAGTGGAAGCTGCGTGCGTAAAATGTTCATGCATATTAGAGCTAACTAACATGTAGAGATAAGGAAAAAGACATCGAAAGTAGACGGTATACACACACTTACTTGAAGTTGTATGGAAGTAGTATGAAATCCTTGAATGTTTGTTTGTGTAGGAAATTGTATATTTCAGCAAAGGTTTTATCCGGCGCTAATTGTATCTGTTGTTGGTTAACTACAGATGGATCCATGAAGCCTACATGTAGGTACGCCTCTCGGCGGCATGTCTGAATTAGCATCCTACATGAAATGGAAGATGAAGTTAGTACGGTGACGCACGCCAAAATTTACATGTAGAGATAATAAACGGACACTTACAGAATCCAAGCGCTGATCAGAGAGACGTCCAGGGCATCATGATGGTACACTTCGTATATATCCTTGAAGTCTAGCCACAGCACTTTCTCCCCTTCACCGTGAAAATCTATCGGTTTTACCTTCATGCCGATCATCTCCCTCGATTTGGCGGATGCCGTCATGTACCATTGATGGAATTCGTACATCTTTGTTGACAGCTTCCGTACCATTGCCGGCTTCACTAGAGGCTTGCCTAGCTCATAAGGCCATCTCGGCTCAGGGGGCGGTGCAGTTGGCGTCTCGACTTGCCCTATGCATTCATCAAGTCCCAGACCTGTTTCTTCCATGAACTTCAATATATTTTCTTGTTGATCCAAGGGCATTGCTTTTACCCGTTGAGCATCTTTCTTTGATAAATGGCTGAGGTCGGGGACTGAACCGCTGGAGGATGATTTTCCTTTTCTTTTATCCTTTTCATCAGCCTTTACTAGAGCCCGTTCATAGTTTGACAACAGTGGTATCCTTTTCTTGGCTCCTTCCTCCATCCTGATAAAAAAGTTTAAATCCCGCCGACTTACTGGCGGTGGCTCCATCTCCCTTGCCTTTTTTAATTCGGCTTGTTTCTTGAACCACTCACTGGCCTCTCGTTGGATTTCTGCCCACTGTTCCGCATGAGACATTGCCTCAAAGTGTTCCTTGCGAGCCACTTCAGGGTCGACCTTTGTTTTCTTCTTTCGAGACTGTCTTTGCTTGGGAGGCGGTGCTCGTGACTTCTTGAGTGGTGCTGCAGGTTCCTTCGAGGGGGCCGCTCTTGGTGCCGGCGACGGTGATCGGGGAGGGGTGTTGTTATTGTCGTCGTCGCTCCCAGCACCAGGATGTGGTGGAGATGGAGACCTTGATATAGATGGAAGCGACGGTCCTGGAGCAGGAGATGCCGGTCTCGAGGTATGAGGAGAAGATCGCTGCTCGGGATCTACGGGGAGCGGTCTTGAGGTCTGAGGAGATGGCTCCGTGCGGGAAATAATGATGTAGCGTTTCTTCCATAGAATGATCCCATGAAGCGCATCTGCCAATGTCTTTTCCCCGTCGCCTCCCGGGAAGTCGAGCTCTAGACCTTCATACTGGGCATCTACTATTTGCTCGACGCAGACGCTGGCGTAGCCTGTTGGAATGTCCATACCATGACTGCTCTGCCCTACCAGCGTTGGTAACGCACTCCCGTACGCTACCTGTACATATAGCAGAAGTAAACAAGTTGAACTCCGATCTCGAGGCCTGGATCAATTGACAAGATTGCATAAATATTATGTATAAGTATACCTTAATAGTGAGGTTGCCGACCGGTGCATGCAGCTCACATGAGGTCCGTTGCGTGATGGCATCCACGGGGAACCGTTGCTCCTCCACGGGTAACCTGGGCGTCTGCGCATCGGGGACCCCTGTAGAAGCACAACTGCTCCCGAGGTGTTGAGAAGGGCTGGCGGTGTGAGGATTCGGCAGTGCTCCAGATTGCGCCAACTCCGCAACTGCGTCGGCCACCCGCCGATTGATTTCATCCATCATTCGTTGTTCTAGCATCTGCCGCCAGCTCTCCTCCATCTGTTCCTTTCTTCGCTTCCGACTTCTGTAAGAGGCGCTGTCGCCTCGGAAAGCGAACTTCCACGGAACCACCCCGAACCCCCGGCAACGTCCTGGGTGCTCTGGATTACCGAGGGCCAATGTGAGCTCATCATTTTCTCGGTCCACCCTCAACCTCCCAGCCTTGGAATTCAATGTTCTTCATGAGATGTTCGGCCTTCTCACGTATTCTGTCATTGAAAATCAGCGTCCCATCCTCTTGGCTTAGGGAGCCTCCATGAGCGTAGTACCAGTTCTTTGATCGTTCGGGCCATTCAATAGTTGCAGGTATGATTCCCCGTTCGATCAGATCTTGTTCCATCTTTCTCCACTTGGGAATTGCTGAGCCATACCCACCTCGCCCCAAATGATGGTGGTAGCCCTTCTGACTAGCATTTGCAACGTTGGTCGTGATCTTTTTCACACCTTCTTCACTCCTCTTGTATTCAACAAATGCATCCCAGTGGTCCCTCAACTTGGGCCACGCGTTGAAGTCTGGAGTTTTGCCCTTCTTGATGTAGTGGGTGTCCAGCATCTTCTTGAATGTCTGGATTTGAGTAGCCATCTTCTTAAGTGTCCACGCTTTGACATCCTTCTCGCTATAATCTTCGGGGAATGTGAAATGCCTCTTCACGTCTTCCCACAGCATATTCTTTTCTGTCTCTGGAAGGGCGTACGGATTATCGCTTCTGCCCTTCCATTCTCTGATGCTGATAGGCACGTTGTCCCGGACGATTGCCCCGATTTGACTAACGTACTTCTTTGCGACTTTCTCGGGAGCAACCGGCCTGCCCTCATCTGTAACTTCGGTGATGACAAGCCTCCCTTCCATCACCTTTGTACGACCTCGGGTCTTCTGCCCTTGTGTCGATCCGGAGGGCTAACAGTTTAAGATTCGTTAATTAGTACGTACTAGTAGCGGTGGCGTGAAACAATACAAGAATGGTTGTATATACCTCGCCGGAACCTTCCGCCACGGCAAGTTGTTGCTGCGGCTGTTGCTCTTCATTCACATCGGCAGACATGTTGAGGAACATGTCCGCCTGGGTGCCCTCTTCATCCGTGTATGATAGTGGAACGTTGTCGCCACTACCATCACCAGCGATTATCTGCTCCATGATATACCTTGCGGTCTCATCGTCTGCCATTTCAACTATTGCTGCAAACATACATGGAATCATACATGACACTCATAGAAATCGTCTTAATACAAAGTCCGGAATCTTTATACAAATTTCTATGAATTTATACAAATTTCTATGAATTTATACAAATTTCTATGAATTTCTATGAATTTCTATGAATTTCTATGAATTTCTATGAATTTATACAAATTTCTACGAATTTCTATGAATTTCTACGAATTTCTATGAATTTCTATGAATTTCTATGAATTTATACAAATTTCTACGAATTTCTATGAATTTCTACAAATTTCTACGATTTTCTATGAATTTCTACAAATTTCTACGAATTTCTACGAATTTTGACGAATTTCTACGAATTTTGACAAATTTCTACGAATTTCTACGAATTTCTACGGCGACGATAAGGGCGGCGGAGGCGGGACGGCGGCGGTCAGGGCGGCGGAGGCGGGACGGCGGCGGTCAGGGCGGCGGAGGCGGGACGGCGGCGGTCAGGGCGGCGGAGGCGGTTCACCGGAACTACGGGTGGTGCCTAAGCTACTACGTTGTGATGGGCGGCAGGACGGCGGCGATCACGGCGGCTACTCGGCGGCGATCACGACGGCTACAAGGCGACTCTCACGGTAACTACTCGGCGGGACGGCGGCGATCACGACGGCGGGACGGTAGTTAACAACCTAACTAAAAAATCTAACTTAACAAACTAACTAGAAATCTAAAATCTAACTTAACAAAATTAGAAATCTAAAATCTAACTTAACAAAATTACAATTCCATCTAAAAAAAACAAAGGTTAAAAATTAAAAGAAAACGGCCAGCTCTCCCGGCGCACCGGCCGGCGCGGCAGACCTCTCGCGCGCGGGGCGGCGGCCGGGGCGGTGGGACGGCGGCGGCCGGGGCGGCGGGACGGCGGCGGCCGGGGCGGCGTGACGGCGGGACGGCGGCGGCCGGGCGGCGTGCGGGACAGCGGCGGCCGGGGCGGCGACGAGGACGAAGACGACGACGGCGGGATGACGGCGGCCGAGGCGAAGACGACGACGGCGGCCGGCGAGGGGCGACGAGGGGCGACGAGGATGGAGCCGGCGACGAGGGGCGATGCAGCCGGCGAGGGAGGCGGACGGGCGGCGACGGGCGGAGAGGGAGGCGGACGGGCGGCGACGGGCGAGGGAGGCGGACGGGCGACGACGACGGCGCAATGCGGGACTTCGACGGCGCAATGGGGGACGACGACGGCGGCGGCCGGCGAGGGAGGCGGACGGGCGGCGACGGGCGGAGAGCGCGGGACTTGCGAAAATTTCGCTAAGTGTGGAACTGGCGGGGGGTAGAAGGGAGTACAGTGCTTTTAACCCCCCTCCTTTTATCCCGGTTCGTAATGGCACCCGGGACAAAAGGGCCTTTTGTCCCGGGTCCCGTCACCAACCGGGATAAAAGGGGGGCCTTTTGTCCCGGTTGCTGTTAGCACCCGGGACAAAAGGTCCTTTTTCCTATTTTTCTTCTCCCGCCTGTTTTTTGGAAATGGATTTTATTTAACCTTTTCACTGCATTCCAGGATGAAAAACAAAACCTTCTCAGATTTTGTACATGCAAAAATATATTTAATTAACGAGTAAATTGACAATAAGTATGAAGTAATCATTATTTCTATACCAACTCATGTAGCCTGTAAAATATTTATTTTACTGCATTGCTGTGATCAATAAATTATTCAATTAAATTATTTGAATGCGCAGAAAAATTCATGTTAGTATGTGGTTAACAATGTTCATGTATATCTAAAAAATCTTCACCTAACAAATTTAATAACACATGAAATCATACATAGGGTAAATTACAAATTGTATCAATTAATACACAAAGGTCATGCACATTTAACGCATTACAATACGACGTTGTAAAATTTCTTCTTCACGAAAGTTCCTTGATCATGATCGCGGCGTAAGTACGGAGCCTCTTCTTTGGACAGCAGGATGCTTGGATCAACTTCAACGTCGAATGGAGGCATGCCATCAAACTGATCATAATCATCTGATTGGTCTGTTTTATCCTCGACTCCCACGATTTTTCTTTTACCTGGAAGAACTATGTGGCACTTTGGCTCCCATGTCTCTTCTGGATTCCTCTTGGGTTTGCTGCACATGTCCTTCACATAGAACACCTGATGCACATCATTGGCAAGTACGAATGGGTCATCACTGTATCCAGTCTTGCTCAGATCTACTATTGTCATTCCGTACTGATCTTTGGTGACGGCAGTTAGCTTCACCCAATTGCAAAGAAATAGAGGGATGTACAGCGGTCTGTATTCGAGTTCCCATATCTCCTGTATGAAACCATAATACGACTCCTTGCTATTATTTCTGTCCATGGCATCTATGCGGACACCACTATTCTGGTTCGTGCTTTTCTGGTCCTGGGCTCTCGTGTAAAATGTGTAACCATTTATCTCATAGCCTTGGAATTTGACGATTGTGCTAGCAGGTCCCCTGGCTAACCAGGCAAGCTGTGGGTGAATCTCAGAGTTACCCATAAGTTGTTGGCGGAACCAGGAGGGAAAAGTTTCCATGTGATGACGGGTAAGCCAAGCATCGGATTTGGTCGGGTTTTTCGAAGCTACCATCTGCCTGTGCTGCTCGATATACGGAGACACAAAGGATGACTGTTGTAGAACAGTGTAGTGTGCCTTGTCGAACAAATTAGTATCATTGCTCAAACTTGATTTCCTTCCAAGGGTGCCCATTCCTCGGAGCCTCCCCTCGTGGCGTGAAGTTGGAACCCCAATCGAGTCGATTGAATCAATAAAATCAACACAAAACTCGATCACCTCCTCTGTTCCATATCCCCTGGCGATGCTTCCTTCTGGACGAGCACGATTACGAACATAGTTTTTTAGGACTGCCATGAACCTCTCGAAAGGCCACATATTGTGCAGGTATACAGGTCCGAGAATACCAATCTCTTTTACTAGGTGAACCAGTAAGTGCGTCATAATATTGAAGAAGGATGGTGGAAATAACAACTCAAAACTGACAAGACATTGCACCACATCGTTCTGTAGCTTTGATAGCTTGGATGGATCGATTGCCTTCTGCGAAATCGCATTGAGAAACGCGCATAGCTTTACGAGCGGCAACCGGACATTTTCTGGTAGAACACCCCTCAGTGCAACCGGAAGCAACTGGGTCATCAACATGTGGCAGTCATGAGCCTTGAGATTTGTAAACTTCTTTTGTTTCATATTTATTATTCCCTTTATATTCGAGGAGTACCCAGACGGGACCTTCATACTATTCAAGCATTCAAACATGCTATCCTTCTCCTCCTTGCTGAGAGTGTAACTGGCAGGACGTAAGTAGTGCTGTCCATTATCTCTCTTTTCCGGATGTAGGTCATCTCGTTGCCCCATGGCTTTCAGGTCCTGTCGTGCTTCCAATGTATCTTTTGAGGTTCCATAAACACCCATGAAGCCTAGCACGTTCACGCAAAGATTCTTCGTCAGGTGCATCAGGTCTATTGCGTTGCGAACCTCTAGGATTTCCCAATAAGGTAGCTCCCAAAATATTGACTTTTTCTTCCACATGGGTGCATGTCCGTTATCATCGTTCGGAACAGGTTGGCTACCAAATCCCTTTCCAAAGACTACATGTACATCCTTCATCATCTCGAACACACGCTTTCCATTACGGTGTGCAGGTTTTTTACGATGGTCTGGCGTCCCTTTGAAATGCATCCCGCTCTTTCTCAGCTGGTGGTGAGCAGGGAGAAATCGACGATGACCCATATAGACGACCTTCTTACAGTGCTTCAAGTACATGCTATCTGTGTCATCTAAACAGTGGGTGCATGCCCGATATCCCTTATTTGTCTGTCCTGAAAGGTTACTCAATGCAGGCCAATCGTTGATGGTTACGAACAACAGTGCTCGTAGATTAAAGATCTCTTGTCTATCCTCATCCCACACACGTACACCTTCTTCCTTCCAGAGCTGTAAAAGGTCATCAACCAACGGCCTTAGGTACACGTCAATGTCGTTGCCGGGTTGTTTTGGGCCTTGGATAAGCGCCGGCATCATAATGAACTTCCGCTTCATGCACAGCCAAGGAGAAAGGTTGAACATACAAAGGGTCACAGGCCAAGTACTATGACCACTACTCAACTCACCGAATGGATTGAATCCATCAGTGCTTAAACCAAACCTTATGTTCCTTGCTTCACTTTCAAAGTCTGGGAATGTTCTATCAATTGATCTCCACTGTGCCCCATCTGCGGGGTGTCTCAGCATCTCATCTTCCTTACGGTCTTCTTTGTGCCATCGCATCAACTTAGCATTCGCCTTGTTCCTGAACAAGCGCTTCAAGCGTGGCATTATAGGGAAATACCACATCACCTTCGCGGGAACTCTCTTCTTGGGAGACTGCCCCTCGACATCACCAGGATCATCTCGCCTGATCTTATACCACAGGGCTTCGCAGACGGGACAAGCATCCAATTCCTCGTATTCATCACCACGATAGAGGATACAGTCATTAGGGCATGCGTGTATCTTCTGATCATCCAATCCGAGAGGGCAAATAATCTGTTTAGCTTCATATGTTGTGGACGGTAATTCATTATTCTCGGGGAGAATCTTCTTGACAATTCTCAACATCCCCTGAAATGCCTTATCGGACACACCCTTTTTTGCCTTCTATTGCACAAATTCTAGTGTCGTACCTAGTTTTTTATGGCCCTGCTGGCAACCTGGGTACAACAATTTTTGGTGATCATCTATCATGCGCTGCAACTTTGCTGCTTCCTTCTCAGTTTCGCAATCTCTGTATGCATCTCGTATCACCTGACCAAGGTCATCAGTAGGGTCATTTTCTGCAAACTCATCTTCATCAGCCTCGCCCATTGTAGTACCTGCAAAAGCTTGGCCTGCAACCCAGTCCGGAATGGTGTCATCTTCCTCCTCCTCCTCGCCATCTTCCATTACAACCCCTAGTTCACCGTGCTTGGTCCAAACCAAATAGTTAGGCATGAAACCGTATTTAAACAAGTGGCTGTGAATAGTCCCCCAGGAATCCTTTGAATACTCCTTCCTATTATTGCATTGGAAGCATGGACAACATACGAACCCATTCTCTGGCTTGTTCGCTTTTGCCATTTCGAGAAAATAATGCAAGCCATCAATAAACACCTTGCTCCGCCTGTCTGCATTATACATCCAATGCCGGTCCATCTGCATAGTATTACGCACGAAAATGGATTACACTTGACAATGGATTACGCGTGAAAATCGATTAAAGATCCAAACAACATGGTACAATACAACAACATGAAGATCCAAATACACATATTTAAATTAAAGTCCCAAACACTGCATAAGTTGTTCAACTTGAAGACCGTGATCATCTCGCGAGGATGTCCTCAACTGGGCGGCACCGCACTTCGTCATTAAAGAGGTTAGATGCTACGGAAAAGGGGACACGGTCACGATGTCCGTATCCACTCTTTCTCGTAGAATCGAACCTCCTTCTTGACATACGTTGCTGCTCGGCGGAGAACATCCTCGGCGAGATGAACACGGTATGCAAGTTCAACAAGTAGCAGAAGTCATCTATGTACAAAAATTCTTTCCTTACCACTACAGAAGTTGTTGAACTTGAAGACCGTGTTCATTTCGCGAGGATGTCCTCAGCTAGGCGGCACCGCACTTCGTCATGAAAGAGGTTAGATGCTACGGAAAAGGGGACACGGTCACGATGTCCGTATCCACTCTTTCTCGTAGAATCGAACCTCCTTCTTGACATACGTTGCTGCTCGGCGGAGAACATCGTCGCAGAAATGAACACGGTATGCAAGTTTAACAAATATATGGATTTAAAAAACCATATTGAATTTGATAAGATAAACCGTCTAGACAAGGTAGCATCATTTTTAAACCACTGAAATAATGCATACTATATATGACACATCAATCTCCCTCACATTCTAGCTCAAAATACCTCTCCATTTTTCTACTTCATCATCACATTGTAGCAAATAATCTTTCCATCTTCAAAGCATAAATCAAAGCATAACACGAGGATGAAGTAGCAAACCTTCGCAGCACTTGTTGGCTGAGTCAAATTCCCACGAAAATGAGGGAAAAAACTTCGGGCAGCACCTCCCTTGCTTGGGCACCACCGGAGAGTAGGTGAAGCTCAGCTCTCTATCAATGTGCTGGACTGCTCGGGCTGGAGGAAGAAGAAAGTCTCTGTCTCGGGATATAGTGGGAGTTTTTATCCCGGTTAAAAACTCCAACCGAGACAAAAGGAAACACCTTTTGTCCCGGTTGGAAAGTTAGTCCCGGTTGGAGGATCCAACCGGGATAAAAGGGTCCGGCCACCGACGCCCCCCAGCTAGCCGTTGCAACCGGGACTAAAGGGGGGCCTTTAGTCCCGGTTGCAATTACCAACCGGGACTAATGCTCCCCTCCAAATTTCCGCACCCCCCCGCACCCCCTTTTGTCCCGGGCCACTTTTAAACCGGGATAAAAGGGGGTGGATCGAAAGTCAGTTCTCTACCAGTGATAGGAAGTTAAATATGGATCATAGAGTATGGATGTATGGAATACAGAGACATTCGCATACATTCATGTCAGAGGCATCAAAGTTTGTCGAGGTAGCAGAGAAGCACGCTCGCATTTACCAAACAAAGCAAATATGTTGTCTGTGTATTAACTACAGCAACAAAATTGTATGGGAGGATACTGATGTTATCAAGAGGCATTTAATAAAGCGAGATTTATGTAGATGGATACACAATTTGGTTCCGTCATAATGAGATAGGAGGTACTTTCAACAACACAGACAACGTCCCTATCAAGGCTAGCAATGACTTTGTGCCTCGTGTAAGGTGGCAACGGTACATCCACCACCTCTACTCGTATCCTCATGTACTTACACTGATTAACTATACTGCTCTTGACGGAGTATCCTGCTTCAAGACATGTACCGTGAGTTGAAGTTTGGTCTATAACACTTGAGCTGGGGCCCTGAAATTGGTGCAGAGATTTTGTGTGAAATTTCGACTGGTGGAACGACCTGCATGGGAGACAAAAGGTAACAGAATTTGACAAAAAACTTTGTTTTCTCTTTGCGCTAAAGGTACCCACAGTAGCTAATCCTGGATGTGCCCACCAATTCACTCGGGTCGCATAGAACATGTCCTCGAGTTTTTCTTTAGTGCTCAATTGCTCATTATCCGGGTGAACCTGAGTTGGATGTTTCAGAAGTTACAGCCACATGAATAAACTAAAGAGAAGACAACTTGACATCGACACTGAAAGACCAACGACTCCAATTTGACAACGGCGGACGAGCATTAGTGTTTCATTATGAGTTTTCTAAATTTATTGTTCATGCAAAATCACGTAAAAAATATCATAAATTTGTATAAACAAAATGAAGTCTGCAGATGGCAGTGTATCAATTTACGACCACATTAACCTGCATTAATATATGTCATGGGTGATGGGTCCTTACTTTTGAAAGGAAAAATTTAAAGGCATTAGAGGTGCACATCCAGTCAGCACAACTGGAGAGAGAGGAAGAGATGAGGGAGATAGTATGTGTGATATATCAACCTTCCTTGTATCAAGTAGTGGGTTCACAAATGCACCATGCAGAACTCTAAGCCATACCATTAGTGGCCAACCAGAAATTTTCTGGAGCATGGGTGAAGATAGCAACTGATAACAAGTTCGATCATACATGCACATATATTGATCACTGACATAAGGAAAAAATAGACAGCTTCTTGATAATTTTGGAACTAAAATCATCTTTCAGTACACATTCAAATTAAAATCCACGCACGAAGAAATTACCGCTTTGTCAGCATTAGTGTAGGAGGAAACTCCAACTCATGTTGCAACTGCTTGTCCTATAGGCCCGTTATTGTAATGCCACACATAGCTGAAGACGCCCTAAAGCTATCCTCAATAGCAGCTGCTTTTTTGTTTGGAAAATATTTGCTGCATATTCGTTGTTATTAAGTTATTTTCACCCTCAGCTAGTGTCTAAATCTGGGTATCACCCAAAATGTACATGTACTACAAACACGTGGTATATAAAAACTCATCTTGAAAGATAAACTAACGGAGCATGAGGAAGCAATTTAAATAAGGCAAGACCACTTACAAGAATAAAACATATCACAAATTAGATCCAAGCAGGAGACTATAAGTAAAGGCAAAGACATCCCTTCAAAATATTTTTATTACAGTACGTGTGTCCAAGACATATATATGAAGAAAGCTGCTCGCACGTGCAGCTACTCCCATCCAACAAAGTGTCCTCCAAACTCAAGAATCATTGGAGGCGAAAAACATACGAGATTTATTGGAAATCACTAGTAGAGAATTAACTTTCGATGCGCCCCCTTTTGTCCCGGTTTAAAGTTGGCCCGAGACAAAAGGTTCACCAACCGGGACTAAAGCTTGGTCACTGGTGGGGGGCTCACCAACCGGGACCTTTTATCCCAGTTACAAAAGCTAGTGTGAAAAAAAAGATCCTGAGAGGCATTTTATCCCGGTTTGAAACACCAACCGGGATAAAAGACCCCCCTTTTATCCCGGTTGGTGTAAAAGGGCATCCCCTACATAGTCAGATGTGGTGTGTAGGTGGGATAGCAAGGAAGCTACGCGCGAGGCTCTTTTGTCCCGGTTGAGTGACCTGGGATAAAAAAGACCCCCACTTTTGTCCCGGTTGGTTTATCCCGGATGGATTTTCGGAAGATTTGCACCCTACCAACCGGGACTAAAGGCCAATTCTCTACCTGTGAATCTCAGCAAATAAACTATTTTGACCAAAGTCATTTAAATCACAATTTTATAAATCATCAACTTAAACTCTATTATAAAAAAAATACATGACAACAATATTTAATAACATAGATGCAAATGCTGCAACTTAACTTCTAACTAGACCTCCCAATGAAGGATGTGAGGGTTGCAACCATATTGTTATATCTCAATTACGCGTTGTTGTATTGGTACTTACCACGCCAATCTGGCAATGTTATGATTTATCTCTGCACAATAGAGTACGAAGGATGCATCTGAGCACTGAATCATCTTAATCATGATTTTTGTTGCCTTTTGTTGGCCTTCCTGTGAAAAACATGCGCATAAGTTGACTCCACTGACGCATGGGGCCAACGGCTGAGAACAACATTCTCTTTTTGAGGAGAGATTGAAATAGTATTTGATAAGGGTAAAGGAGACATTCTCTAATTCAAACCTTATTGACATAAGTTGACTCTACTGTCGCATGGTGCCCTTGCAACCGCTGAGAGCAATGAGAAAGGTCAGCTCAACTTCATAGAATATGACGTCAAAATTTGTGCGTGTTCCAAATTTTCTGTTGATGAAATTTAAGTTCCAGTTCTAATTCCTTTTTCTTATCCCACGGAATGATGGGAATGAGAGGGCAGGTTTTCCATTTATCCTCACAAAAAGCAGTTTCCTTTGGTCTCACCGTGCATGCAACCTTTCAAAAACAATATATAATAGGATATTTTCAATTGGGTATCTGTTAGTCTCCGTGTATGAATCTATCAAAAGTTTAAAACTGTTGAACTTTAACTTTTATACTATTTATAACTGATCGAAGCTATCGCAATTCTCTGTTGTACTAACGTTGGTGCTGACTGTTATACTATTTATAACTAAAGCTACCGCAATTCTCTGTTGTACTACCGCATAGTTTGATGGCAGTGAAGTCCTAGACAGTAAAATAGAAATGGGAGGTGTCAGGCTCGAAAGCAAATAATCCTTTTCTCTCCTGGACTGTGGTTCTTCGTTCGTACACAAAAGCGGGCAAGGATCACCGCATCTCCATTTCGTGCCTGACGTCCCTGCGGCACGGATTCCTTGTAGAGTTAGAGGATCAGCAGTGGACTCTCCCGAAGGAGGAAGGACAAATATGATGGGCCCCAAGGCCGAGCTGCTGGGAATGGATAGAGTCTTCATCATGTAATGAACTGTCTGGAGAGATGTCTTGGGTTGATGTTGATGAACACGGTGCTTCAAGAGTTTTGACAGACTCGATTTTTATTTTCAGTTACACAGTAGAGATGGGGGGCATCTGAAGCCGTATCTATCGTGGTCTCGCAAGGACTGTCCTGGTGTGTTCCAGCTGACTGCTCACGAACCGTGCTGTCTAGTAAAGCTAGGCTTTGTCTGATCTACTGTGAAAACAACGGTCCGTGCAGCCTGGTCTGCATTATCCACCGGTTGTAGTTCAATTAGGTTTTTAATTTGACACATAATGAAGAAATCTCATATTGCTCTTAACTTTACTATCCTCTGCCACCCCAGACGTCTTAGTGAGAACAAAACAGTACTTCCATAATTTCCTTCTCAATGTAATTAAAAACCAGTTGAAATTTTTTATCAGATGACTCAATCTCGGCACAACGCTGACCTGCTTGTCACGTATTCAAATCCCGCAGATTACTCATGCAATGTACTAGCCCATGTTTTCCTAGAAAACATTCCCTCTGATCAATGAATCGCCCATTACTCATAGATGTTATGTTTTCCTAGTTCAAATTTATTTCCTCCTTTGTTGTTTTCTTATTTTTCCAGAGAAGAACAAACCAGGTTAAAATTTATAGCAAAGCAGTTGCAGTACTACTAGTCTCTTCACAGTGCAGCCTTTAAAACTAAACAAAACTAGGGTAAGATCTATTTGCCGTTGTGTCAATGTTCCAATAGCATTAGAATATGAACTGAAATTTGTAGAAATTTTTAACTAAAGCTAAGAGGATTTCACTAAATTCTCTCTTAGTACTCATTCATATAGATGCTTTCACTATGTAACTTCCAGAAGTCGTCATGTTTCCATGATTGTTAGTTACCTGATGGGTTATACTGAAGCCAATGATTTAAACGAGAACAACAAAATAGTCCGAGGCATGCTACCCTCAGGACCATACTAACAGTTTTGCGATTATACTGTAAAATAGGATTGAGAGGCATGAGGAATGAAAGCAAACCACGAATTCCTTGTCTTCTAGTTCTAGTTACCAATGCAACCCACCAGATCAGCTAGCTCAGTGATCCTCTGTTCCATGGCCAGCATGCCCGTCAGATCACCCGGTGACAAATCTCAATCCCAAGACTGCTGGTTTGGTTTGGGGTTTGGGGTTAGGCTATCGAAATTTTATTTCTGATCACATTGATGATGGAATAGACAATTACTAGTGAACATCTAATGTTGCATGTTATCCTGTAGTACCTCCAAATTAATTTATTTGGACATTTATCACCACGAAGCGCCTTTTTGTAGACAAACTTCTGAATCAACTCGGGGCTTCTTCAATTTACATGTGAAATGGTTTATTACAGCAAAGTTCCCTATCTGCATATTTCCTTCGCATCCTATATATGTACAGAACCACATGGTCACATGATGAATACACATATAATGGAAAAAGTTTGCTCGCCTATTTTAAAGTGAACCCTCTCAATATATAAGATGGAATACAAAAAGGAGGCATGAGAAATTATACATATCCTAGCTTATGGAGACGACCATGTGTCCTGCGACATTCGACCTAGGACTCGCAACCTTAGCGCCCCACAGAGCATATAACCGTTGTTGTGCCTTTTCTGTTGTGACCTTATCAATGGCTGGGGTCAGACGTCAGTTCCTGTGCTGCTCCAGGGTTGCTTTGGCTCTTATCTGAGCCCTGTGAGTTGGCTGCATATGCCAGTGCTGAACCATTATTTCCATTACTTCGTCTCACATATTGCTCTTCACAGCACTATCCCTGTGCATCTCTGCCCTGCGTCTCACCTTGCAGCCTTTGCAAAAGCAGAGTATGCATGAATCCATTAATTCATGAAGACCTTGAAGCAAGCTGATAAAACAGTTTCGGTAACTATATACTTCCATGTATTTTATCTGCAGAACGAACTTTCTTGTGCACGAATGAATGAAATAATAAACTTAGCACGATAAATTGTGATCTATTTTTGGTATTAAGCCACCAACAACATTAGTTGAGCCAGTAATTGGCACTATGTAAAGAGACCCATCAAATTCATGTCACTACCAGAGAGCTTGAATCTCCTGACGGCCGAATACCATCAGGAAAGGGCGACAACCCGTGAGGGAAACATTTCTTGATGGTCCACCGTCAAGAACTCGCTGACTGGAGCCCATAATCAGGAAAGATTGCTTTCTCCTGACGGATGGCCGACAGGATTGCTTACCTGACAGCACTTCCTTACTGTCAGGTTGGGGACGTGAAGTTGACCAATTCCTGATGCTATAACCATCAGGAAACCAACTAATAAAAGTAAAAAAACATATATACGTGCAGATTTGCACCTCTAATTAAAATTTCTCATCTGCATCAAAGCCAATTTGTCTGAACATAGGGCGATCCACTATTTGTAGGCAATGCAATCCTCAGGAGTTGACTGTTGACGTCCATCTCTATCACACCCTGAAATTTTTGGATTTCATGAAGTGATTAGAAAGAACAATTACACAATAATTTTTTAATAATTTTAAAATTTTTCTAATATTTATTTTCTTGATAGGAAATTTAGTATAGGAAAACCATTGAGTGTTTTTATGAATTAAATATAATGGTTCTCTGTGTGTTGCTTTCATGCCGATGCATCTTGGTATTTCATGAGTGCAAAGGTTTTAAAATGCGTTTAGATCTCGATGAGGTTCCTCTGAGAATTTTTTAGATTTTTCAGGTATTTATTCTCATTTTTCTAGAGATAAATCTTTACTTAGGAGGCTCTAAAATCTTTTTAATGAGCTCCAAGTACTTTATTTGGATTCCTCATGTCCCAAATTATTTCTAGGAATTTTCCTAGAATTTTTGGATTTAAATGAATTATCTAGATTTTGTTTACACCGGAAATTACTTCTAAAAATAAAGAGAAATGCATAGCACCCCGGCGCCGGCGGCTGTCCTTGGCTTGCGCGCCAAGCCAACCTTGCACCCCATGCCCTATATATCGCCGCACCCCAAGCCCCCGCATCCCATGTTGCTCCCCTCCACCTCCGCGCTACGCTGTGGCCTTCCGCGGCCGCTTGTCGGAGCCAAGCGCGCTGCAGCGGTGCCGACTCAATTCGCCGGCCTGGAGCCCCCCTCCCCCCAGCCAAGCTGACAGCACCTGCGGTTTCCCCTTTCCAAGCCGAGCTCGTTCGTTCCTCGTCGCCATCTCGCCTCCGGAGCTCCGCCCGCACCGCATCACCGGGCCGGCTGCTGTCTTCCGCCACCGCTGGGCCAAATTTTGTCCGGAGCCGCCAGTCCCCAACCATGGTGAGCACATAATCGAGTTCACCTCGACCTCCTCTTCATCTTCCCCACCTTGTCGCCGACCATAAACTCCCGGAGCGTCAACGATGTCATCGGCTGGAACTCTCATCCGCCATGGCCAAGCTCCCTGAGCTTTTGCATCTAGGCCCCCGGAGAACCCTGTAATGTTTAGCCTATTCCTTGTGTCTTGCGCCTTTCCTAGATAACCCCCTAGACCTGTTAGGTCCCTGCAACCGATCGCAAGCCATCATCTTTTGCAGATCTAACTCCGAGGTTTCACCTATTCACGGTGACTATTCACTAAGTCTAAGGTTTCTTCTTTGCTAGCCCCTGTTGTCTAGGGTTAATCATGACTAGGTCCTTGCAACCTTGTTTAGCTCATAGATTCTACGTTTAAGCTCTGTTTCTATCGGTTCTTATTGCGTTAGATTCATATCAACTTAAATTACGCATTACAAGCAATGTTGATCATATTCTATGTTTTATAATTTGTTCAAAGTATTAATATGATTAAGTACTTATATACTTGCTTTTCTAATTAAAATCTAATTAGAGTTCAACCCCGCATTTTCAGAATAAATGTTAATTTAGTTAATGCTTATTTAAACAAATCTTCCAATTAAAAGCTATTTAGGGATATGCCTCAGCTTTTGATAAATTAAACTTAATTTGATTAATGTTTATTTAATTTGTTTTATGAATAAAAGCTACATAGGTTATATCTCAGTTTTTCTTTATTAAATATTAATTTGACTAATATGAATATAAATGTGTTTTTAATTATATTTAGTCAGTTCAACCCGAATCGTAAAGCTATGCGTTTAGATGTTCTGACCTAAGTCAATTTTTGAATAAACGATTAATTTGTATAATTTATACATACAGAGTTACAAAGAAAAATTTGATTAAGTTTTGTTGTGGCTTTTTCACATACTAATATAATTTGAGTTCATTCTAACATAAGGTGTTTCTCTAAAATAACCTTTACATATGATTTTATTGAGCAATAGCTATGACTTTTCAACCTTAGTTTCTTTTTAAGCATTCCTTGCATCCTTGCGATCTTAGAATTGAGCCCTATCATTTAGTACGCTCTTTTAAAGCTTATCCTTCAATTGGTATATTGTTCTTAGTTGTGATTGTTTGTTTACTTTGTATGCTTGTGCCCGATGATTGATGCGAGTAGAAGGAACGTTGATTCGAGAGCTTTGAAGAGCAAGAGCTGAAGAAAGTAAGAGCAACTGTTCTTTGGAGAAAGGCAATAGTGTCCTTGTGCTTTTATCCTCATAATCTTATTTAATCACTATTGCATATGCCTGCATTTAATATTGATGGGTGAAAGTGTGCAACCTTTGCAGAGTGTAAAACTGATATATCAGTTGTACTCACGGTCAAGAGCGGCCTGAATCCTCACATGATTAATGAACTTGAAGATGGACTAAAATCATGGTTTATGTTTCTACCATATGCTTATGGCTTATTTTTATGTTAATTGTAGGTTGGTATATACTTATACCTTAGTAATTAGGTGCTAATAAAATTTGACCAACTAATAGTTCTTAATGCAGTCAACTAGTCAGCCTTTCCTTGTTTAAGCCTTACATTCATATTTTCCCCACACTTGCTGAGTACGACATGTGCTCACCCTTGCTATAACCAACATTGCTCAGAAGAAGAAGCCATTATGAAGATGTTGTTAAGATGATGCTAAATTCTATGCGTACGCAACCCCTAGTCATCTGCCTGTGATGTTTAGAGACTTCATTTCCAGGATTAAACGTATATATCTGATAGACTCTTTATATCTTTTTACGTGATATTGTTACTGTTACTCCCTGATGATGTTACTATATGTATGAAACTTGATCCAGGCATACATATAGGTAGCACTTGGTTTTGTTTTAAAATTAGGTGTGAGAATCTCCTTGGACAAGAAATATCCTTTTATATATATTATTTCGCCAAAACCTGGAAGATATTGTACGTTAGTTCTTTTCTGCCGTCATGTTTAGTCTATGGAGTTATATAACCTAGCCGTGTGAAAGTAATGAATATGTTTTTAAACACCAACAATAAAAATCGTGCAACATGATGGGTGCATGCTAAAATAATATAAACAGCCTGCTATTTCCCCCTCCCTCCCGTATTGGGCTGGCCCAAGAGGCCGAAACAGCACCCGCAGCCACTCCGGCAGGCCCACACGCCCCAAGGGCCACATCCAGAGCAGGTTCTGCTGCTCTCTCTCCTCTCGTTGCTCTTCGTGAGTTCTCAGGCAGATCGAAATCGAGGAGCTTGAATGGTTTTGTTGCCAAAATTTTAGCATGCTATAATTTTGGCAAGCTAATTTTTTTTAATCAAAATTTGATTTGTTACTAAAATTTAACAATTTCTCCCATTTCTCTTACCAAAATATTGGCAAATTTTTTAACAAAATAGTTTTGGCCAGCAACCAATCGGGCTCAAGATTCCCAATCGATTTTTCTCTTCCCCTTTATCCAACTAAAGGAAGGATTTGGAGTCTTGCCGATTCCTCGAATCCTATCCAACTGAATCTAGGGTTTGGAGTCTTGCCGATTCCTCGAATCCTCGTTGGCACGAGGGGAGCCGAGCCATCGGGCGCCGGCCGCCTGCCGCGGCTTGCTGTTGGCCAAATAGGCATGCATCATTCAATCCCAAGGATTCATTTGCTGCTTTTGACAAGGAGAACTTGATAAACCTTGCTAAATTTTATCCAAAAACTTCTACTTGAGGCATTTATCCTTTCAACTTGGTAGATTCATTATTGATGTTCGTAGTGATGAAAGATTTAGTACAGTGAAGAATATTGGGGAGCTTTCAGTTTTACTTGTTGAAACGGACATGCATTCTAGATACTCATTTGTCTACAAGCTTCTAAAATTAGTGTTGCTGCTATAGGTTCCAGTAGAAAGTGTTGAAAGGGTATTTTCAGTTAATGAATTTTGTGAAGAATAAGGTAAGAAACAGGGTATTTTCAGTTAATGAATTTTGTGAAGAATAAGGTAAGAAACAGCATGGGAGAACAATACTTGAATGATTGCTTGGTTATATTTATTGAGAAGGATTTTTTCCTACGTGTTGCTGATGAAGGCATTATCTCTCGTTTCCAAAAGCCGCCTCGTCGAGTTGATTTGTAATTTTTATTTATTAGTTTGTAGTTTCAAGATATTATATTGATAATGGATTAAGCAACTATTTGTAACGTACTACGTACCCTTTTGTTTTCATGCATATGCTACGACTGTTCAGTTCGCTTATGTACACCTACCTCAAATTCCTGCATCCGCCACCGGCAACTTGCTGAGGAAGAGGTGGCGGCCATAGATGAGATGAGGCTGTTCGAAAAAATGTGCTGCTGCTGCTTGTTGGTTGGCTGTACAGCCGCAGCCAAACAGCTGCAACAAGTAGAAACGAACAGTGGGTGCCGGCCAGAGCAGCAGGCGGAAGATAGTGCGAGCATATTACCGTGGCGCCACTGAATTTTTTTCTCCCTAGGAACCTTAATTTGATTATTGGAAAGAGAAAGCCAATAAGTAAGAATAAGTAAGAGAAAGCCAGCCAAACCTCTCCACATTGTATAAAACGTACAAGCCAAGCCACTGTCCATATACGAAATACAAAAGATCTCAACCGTGTTTTTCTCAGAAGCACAAGTTTGCTTGATGAAATCTCATGTCGGGAAACAGAGTACATAAAGTTGATAGGTGTAACATAAATACACCAGAAATACTGGAGAGAGAGCAACAGAAATGCATTGCAATTTACATTCTCCTCTCATGCGCGCGTGCGGCATGCGACGACGAAGCACCAGTCCAAGACTGCATTAACGACAAGACACCTGCAAAATGCACACAATTAATTGTCTGCTAGTTACAGATCGAGCTACTCATCTAATTCGTTGAAAGTAATAAAATGATCTATGCAACCAATTGACTCGCAGTCAGGATCAGAGAGAAAGTTTAAGGGCGATATCAAAGGTAATTAAGGGCAAGAGGGGAGGAAAATCAGTCTCCTACCTTGCATCCTTTCCCGACCAGCTTTTTCCAGGTGACGTCATCTTCAAGATTCATGTCCGTGCAATGAAGCTCCTTGAGGGCCGGCAGGTGCAGAAGCCCCTCCGGGAGCTTCTTCATTTTCCGGCAACCATAAAGGTGCAGGAGTGAGAGCCTTGGCATTGTCTCAACCTCCAACCTCCACTCCTCAATGGAAAAAAAACCAAGGATCAACTCTTGCAGCCGTGGGAACCCTTTGGCAGAGCAGAACATGGTTCGGCCTTTGTACCCCCATAACTCGAGCACCACCAGGCAGGGAAGCTTCTCCAGGATTGGCATCGGGTCTTCTTTAATGGTATATGCGACTAAGTGAAGCTCTCGTAGGCCTTGCGGGAGAAGCTGGCTATCAGGCAACTTATCGAGCAACATGAACCGACCAAGGGTAACCTCAACCAGAAAAGTCATGTTTGTCAATAAATGAATCATCTCTGTGGGCATGAGCCTCACTCTCAATACGAGAGTAGTTAGTTGGGTCATTTGGCCCATAAAGGCCACCATGTACCCACTCCGGAAGAATTTATTGTTCCCCTCGTCTGGGAGAAGCAAATGTAAGGACTGGAGTTCTTTCTGTGGACAATTCCTCGGAGCTGAAAAAAATGTGTATTCAAGGTAAACATGCCTTAGAGTAGGGATGTCCCATACAGAGTTTGGCATGGCCGCTTCCAATCTCGTTTCTCTCAGGTCTATAGTTTGCAAGTAAAGCAATTGTCCAATTGAAGAAGGTAGCGTGGCCTGCCAACACTCTCTCAACCCGAGATATCTTAGGTGAATGCACCCACTGATAACCCTGTCAAAATCAATTAGGATCGACTTTTCTACGTGGAGAACTCTGAGGAATCTCAGCTTGGGTAGGGAGAATGATGGAAGTCCAAAGCCAAAGCCAAACAGAGTACGGAGATTAGGTGTTGTTGTGAACATGTTACCATCACAGAAGTTTTGAAAAGATGAACGATAGGAGACCATGGTATTGGATGAAGATTCACCAACATGGCCTGCAATTTTCGGAGTATATGGCAGGTGTAAGTAAGGGCCAAAAGCTAAAAAGTACTTACAAAGTTAAAGTACTGTATTCACAAAGAGTGGAGAGGAAACCTGACCTGTAGTGTTGTCTATGACATCAAAAAGACCAGCATATCTCGCTTCTTCAACACACCAGTCACGTAAAATATCATGAATCCTTATTTCTTGAATCCATCCGTGGGCCTTGCTTCGACTAACCACTTGAACCAAACATCTTTGAGCCAGATCACTTACGTGCATACGTGCTGTTTGTTCCCGGGTGTGCCTTGTTATAGGTGGAATGAAGCCTTCCGCTATCCATAATTTGATAAGATCCGATACAAATATGGAGTAATCCTCAGGGAAGACAGCAAGATAGAGGAAACAAGATTTTATATAATGATTTGGCAAGTCACTATAACTTCGAGCTAGTATGGCTCCCATCATCTGCCCATTTTCAGTTGACGTCCAACCTTGTAGTATATCCGACCATGCTTCTAGATTTAAATTCCTCGATAGATAGCCCCCCAAAACAGCTAGTGCAAGTGGTAGTCCTTTACATTTCCGTGCAAGCTTTCTCCCTATCTCTTCAAACTCATCAATGTTCTGTATCAAGGACCTTCTATATGGTGGTAAAGCTTTCGTACTAAAAAGTTCCCAACTCTTTTCACCATCCAAGAGCTTCAGTTGGTGAACATAGGTTGGCATTTCAATATGATTAGCAACATCAATCTTCCGGGTGGTTAACATTACTCTACTGCCATTATTTGCGTCTGGAAATACTTTGACCATTCTATTTATTTGGTTCCATGTATTTGTTGTCCACACATCATCAAGCACAACTAAATATCTTTTTTCTTTAAGGAAGGCTTGTATCTTGTTTCTCAAATCTATCTCTTCCATTTGACCAACTTCTCTACCATCATCTCTGCCCCTAGTGATTTCTTTCATAATATCCTTCAATAAATCAATAACCTCAAACTTCTGAGATACAGTAACCCAAGCAATTGTGTCAAAATGTTGTTTTATTTTAAATGAACTGCTGATTTTTTTAGCAAGTGTAGTTTTTCCTGCTCCACCCATGCCAACAATGGAGACTACACTAAGCTTGTTATCATTTTCAATTAATTTTTCAAGTATTTCTTTTTGCTCATTGTCAAAACCGATAACAGTAACAGCTTCAAAATTTTGGAGCACAAGACCGTGATCTTGCAGAGACTCATCATCAACATGAAACTTGCCTAACTCAGTATTATCCTGATAAAGGAATTCCGAATCTCTTGCAAATATCTCCCTAACCCTCCTTCTTATACGTTGAATTTCATTACCAACTTTATGGAGAGTTATCAAATCGCTTGGTAAGCGAGCATACCTTGAAATGGCACCGACAAATCCCTTCTTGAGCACGTTTCTCTTCTTCATGTAGTCCACAACTTGGAGGACATTCTCAGCTTCATATGTGGCATCCCTGATCTGCCTAATGCAGATAGTGGCATTTGCATTCCCTGATCTCCGCTTGGTGTCGGCATCGTTGAGGAAGCCATGTAGATGCTGCAGATCATCTTTCAAGAACCCGGCTTCACCAATGACTCCGCACAGCAGTGTGGTCTCCTGGACAGCAAGGTCCTTGATGCTCCCAGCGACAGCAGAAATAGCAGGCTCGACCATCTCTCTGCTCTCGATCGGAGTCTGAATGGATGGTTGGAAATGGGGTGACAGAATGTGGTTGTGGTTGTGGCAGGAGTCGTTTTATCTGGGAATGCAAACGTTTGTGGTTTGCGTCGGATGAGGACGCCGGCTGGCCTCCTGAATGGATAAGCATCCGTGCGAGCTTTCGCCTCCTCAACCACACGTCGACCTCCGAGGTTAACTCACTGAGCTGTGGGCCAGTGTCTCTGCATGATTGTCAGGTTCAAAGACTTGGAAGTCATGGTCTCATGGATTGCTGCTGCCACCCGAGGCCTGCAGGACACAAGCACTGGAGGAATCTTGCGTAGAAAGATCGATTCAGACCGGAGCTGTAGAGCATGCAAGCATTGGCCCTTATGATTTCCAGGGATAAAGCAAAGTGACAGTTGACGGGGGGTTTCCTATCAACATCTTGCATTAGCGCCTCAGGACAACAGCCACGCATTTTAAAATCTCCATTCATTAGCAGATTCTTGTTAGGTGATTTAGTAGAGATTTCTGCCCGGTGACCAATGGAGTCGTTTCATAATTGATGGAAAATTAAGCATATGCAGATTAATCAATATCTTATCTGTCACAACAGGTTAAAGGTCCCTTAATTAATAAGCTTGGGATTCTTCCGCGCCGACTCGCCACCACGCCATCCACCGACCGCTCCGCCTCCGGCAACCGGACTTCAACTCCGAGGGTGCTACCATCCTCGCCACGACCAGACCTTGGCCGCCCAACTTTACGCCGCGTGGGCAAGCTCATGCCCCCGCGCACGGGCGGGCATCGCCTCACGCGAGTGGGCGAGCATATCCACGGGAAGCCAGGCTCCACCGTGAGGGGCGAGCGCCACTTCTTGCAGGCGAGCACTTCCATGGGGGCCTGGGCTCCGTCGCGTTGGGCGAGCGTCACTAGGGGCTGGCGAGGTCCGCTGTGAAGGGCGGGCGCCGCCGCATGCAAGTGAACGAGCTCTGCCTGGCGTAAGCAGGCCAGCTCGGTCGCAGGGGCCGAGCTCTGCTGCGAAAGGCCAGTGAGCTCCGCCACATGCGGTTGAGCGAGCTCGGCCGCCCAGGAAGCTTGAGGTGGGTGGCAGCGGACGAGCAGGGAGAAGCTCCCTGGCGGCGGGGTTGGAGCTTACGGGGCCATGGCTCGTCGATTTGCGGTGGAGGATCAGCTGCTGACGCCGATTTGGGGTGGAGGGCGGGGCTGCATGCGGTTAACAACGGCGTGGCCTGGGTGGAGGGCGTTGCGAGGCGAGCTTCGCCACCCCTCCACCATGGTCCTCATCCAGGTCGACGAGAGGGGAGGGAGCAGAGGGCAGCGAGAGGGAGAGGAGAGGGCGGTATGTTGGATTCATCCCAAAAACTGAGCCAGTAAAATTACCAAAAATTCATTAAACTCTTAGTCCAATGCCACTATGTTTTCTTCGATCAACCTTGCCTCTTCTTTGGACAAATTAAATACACTTAATCTGATGGTCACTTGATAATGGGAATCGGATAATCTGGTGGCCAATAGGGTTCACCCTTCACCAAGTCCAAAGCTCATACACGCTCACAAAAACTACCTCATCGGATTATCCCGTGCACTTGCTTTTTTTGCTGTACCAAATGCTCGACTCTTTGTCCAATGCTTCCGCCAATGGACTGTCGGATCATTCGGCGTTGTATCGTGTCCTATGTTAAATACCGAAAGTTGAATACTATTGTAATTATTCTATCTGTGGATTTTGATTATCATTTGGATCACTACGTCAGATTTGATTTGTGCTAGCATAGAAAATTTAGCGTGCTGCTGAGCATGATTGGCACCCGTCAGCACAAACCTCGCCCATTTATAGCCACGGACATCTTCTTCCCCAGGTAACCTTCATTTTGAAGCTTGCATAAGAGGAGCTTGGAAAAAACTCCGAAAACACCAAATCTAAGGGGGAAGATTTTGCTCTTGATTCCTTCGGAGGAGGTGGCTATATAAGGTGAGTTTGTGCCATTTCAACCTTTTTTTTAACTTCTATCCATTATTTCTAACTAGGAAGAGAGAGGAAGGAAGAGATAGAAAATAACTAGAAATGGATTACTTTTGTAAATAAAGTTGTATGGTCATATTATAACCATTACAATGCTATATTTGTTATTTTAATGTAATATAGAATTGGATTTGATTATATTTTTCGTACTTATTAATTATTCATCCATAATTTTAATTAATGAAGTCGATTGAATTAATATATAATTGAGTTTGATTTTTTCCTTTTTCTTATTAATTATTACACCCAGGGTTTAATTGAATCTCATTTAGGGTAAAATAGAATTGTATTTTATTATATTTCTTCCTACTACTTATTAGTTACCACATCCATATTTTAATTTAGTTTATAGAATTGCAACCCATAGCTCATTAAATTAGTTTATATAACATAGAATTATTATCATAGGTTGTTAAACATGGATCATAGAGCATGGATGTATCAAAGGTTGTGGAGGCTGTGAAGAAGCACGCTCGCATTTGCAAGACAAAGCAAATACGTTATCCGTGTTTTGATTGCAGCAACAATATTGTATGGGAGGATACTGATGTCATCAAGAGGCATTTGATAAAGGGAGGGTTTGTGGATGGATACATAATTTGATCCTACCATGGTGAGACAGGAGGTACTTTCAACAACACAGACATCGAAAATGATGAAGTGGGTGGTGATGATGCAAACAAAAATGATCATGATATGATGGATGATGATTATGACCATGGAGATCAAAATGGTGATCAAACACATGCGCGTTTGGAACCACAGGTGGACGAGAAATGTGATGTTGATATGGAGGATATGTTGCACCACATTGAATCGAAAGTGTTGCTAGGGAGTGCTAAATGGTTAGAGAAATTCGAGACACTCAAGAAGGTAGCAAAGGACCGTATGTATGTGGGATGTGGGAAGGAGTGGATAGTGTTGCGTTTCATCCTCATCTTCTGATTCTGAAGGTTAAATTCGGCTGGTCAGATAATAGTTTTAATGATCTCGTTACTCTGCTGGGCAATTTGTTGCCGAAGCCTAACATTGTGCTAAAAAATACATACGAAGCAAAGAAGATTATCAATCCATTGTATATGCGTGTGCAAAGAATATATGCATGCAGGAACCACTGCATATTGTACCGCGGTCAGTATGCGGGATTATAAAAGTGTCCAAATTGCGATGCTAGCCATTACAAAAGTAATGCCGATTTCTGTGAGGACTGTGCTGGTTCCTCCATCGGGAATAAGAGAAAGAAGGTTGCAAAAAAAAGTGCTGGTGCTCAAGTGGAGGATGAGTCCTGTATAGGTACTGACCAATCCCTGATTCTAATAGATGCCTCTGCACCACAACCTTCAGCTACTAGTGCTTATAGTAGTAATCCAAAAAGGAAACGTAGGAAACGCAGCCGAAACCAGATCCCTGAAAAAGGTATTCTCATAATAGAAGAGCTTGGCACCAAAGGTGAGCCCATATTACCTGAGGGGATATCTGCTAGGTTTTAGAATATATGTGGAGCTACTGTCAGGGATAAATTGCAGATCTGATTACGACTAGTAATTGGAAAAATGTGCCTACTACTACAAAGGATGTATTGTGAACCACATTGAAAGAAAGGTTCACTTTTCCTGAAGGTCAAGAGAAATTCGCAAGAAGCATTGCTGAGGGCTCCTTGGGAGATGTTTTAGAAATTGGAGGTTTATTCATAATAAAGAATATGTACAGAAAGTCAATAATGCTCGGGAATACTTTAGTAGGATTCCTCCAGAAATATGGGAAGAGTTCATACAACAGAAGAACACACCGGAAGCAAAAGCCCTGAGCGAAGAAAATACCATGAAGGCTATGAAGGCTGCCCAGAACCCCCATCACTTGGGTACGAGAGGGTGCACAGCCAAGATCGCTAAATGGAGGAGAGAGGAAGAAGAACGGAGGATAGCTGGTTTATCAGATTTGTTTGAAGGCTTGGATGATCGCAGTAGGAATTGGGTACTAGCTCAAATTCCAAATGTAACACCTGACGTAAGGTTAAATTCAAACACCCAACAACAGACGAAATTTACGTGAGGTCGGAATAGCTCACCGAGGTGCAAAAGAAGGTCTGTTCAAGCCAGACAGGAGAAAGATCAGCTAACCAGCGTGATCGGAACCGCGGTGCACTCTGGGTGTGTTCGAGAGATGTCATCAACATTGCCCTGGGGTAAAGAATTCCCCAATGACCAAGCAAGCTACAGGAAGCGCGACCGTTATAAGAAAAAACATGAAGAGAAGATGAGAGAAATCGCCAATCAGGAGTTCATGGAGTTCTTGTCTAGCCAGCAACTAGCAACAAGGGTTGACCTGACAGTATCTGATAGTCAACGACAGGCAGAACCAACCATGCTGGTTGCCCACATAGGATTCGTTGCTCCGAGTAGTGCTGGCTCCTTTGCAAATGTGATGTATCCCGTTAACGGTATACAAGTGGATACACCATGCAGGTTGGTTATACCTTATGGAAGGAAAAAAAATAAGTTTCCTGAGGTCGCAACCAGCATGGCAGTAATGGGTCATGTGTTCCCGAAGGCACCCCGCCAGAATACGCCTAGGTGCAAATTGTTATGGTGTTGGATGAGTCGTGCGGGATAGACATCCCTACTGACGAGGGAATTGATGTTCTCAGTGATGCGATGAACCAATACATATTGTGGCATCACCGAGATATCGATCTGAATAATGCATCACCAGAAACCTCACGCCCGAGCCAAGATGTATCCCTTCTAGATTCAATTGTTGACACGGAGCAGCCGACACTATCACATGTGCAGGGAGCTACCAATGAGGGCAAGCAACCAATGCTATCACCTGTCCGAGAAGCTCTCAATAAGGACGATTGGATATCACTACTCCAAGGAGATGAACGGGTAGATGATTTTGAAGTTATTGATCAAACATCGCCTTTGCCGGCAGCTCCACCTGCCCAGAGGCCAGCAGTACCTCATGTGGTCAGCACATATTATCAAAAGGCTCCATCAACAGAAGTCGACAAGTTTTTAAACATATTGAACAAGAACGCTTCATCTTTTGGTGAAAAACCTATAACTTGCTACTCCTCTCGGCAAAAGGATCAAAACCTCAATTTCTTTGCATGACATGAAGGCCCAATCAATTATGAGCATGGCAAGGCGTTCTTGTTTCGGTGAGATCTGCTGGAGGGCCTATGGGAACTAAATAAGCTGCATGCATGGATCATGAATGCAACGAAGCAAGGCATTCAAGCAATTACCGTGCATGTCCCAACTAAGGTTTTCCTTGGCATTCTCGATTGCCAGATTGTGATTGATTTTGAGGATTTGCACAGACTTTACCATCAACAACACCTCGATGTGAATCTCATTACCGTATGGTGCTTGTAAGTCCACATGTACCGCATACACAAGTTTTAAATACATACGTATATATTTTATATGTCAAGTATCTTAGCGACCTATTCTGTAGGATGCAATGGAGGGAGGAAGAATTGACGAACGATAGGTTCAACACAGTGTACCTAGACCCAGCACGAATAAGTGAGCCAGAGCACAAGCTCAAAATCACGGAAACGATTAAAGCACAAATGGAAGCAGCACAGACACAAGTGGAGTAAAATGCTATAAAATTAAAAGCCCACAGAGATGATATGTGCAAAGTGTCCGTATACATTGCAAGAGTAATTTGGAAAAAGGCTGACAAGAATCGTATCATAGCTCCTTACAATTTCAGTAAGCTAGCTAGTTTTAATTACTCTCTATATATATTTGGTGCTATTTAATGCAGTCTATGATATAAATTATTTTAAGATAATGCAAATACCACTGGATTTGCATCATTATTTTACCCAAGTTAGGATATTATATGTGCGAGTTCCTCAGAAATAATGGGAGGTACCGGACCAACCCTGAAGACGTAAATCAGTTATAGCTGCAGATGTCTAGGATCGACACTCACAATGTCAAGCTCGAAGACAAACAAATCGACAGGGACATGGCGAGGTTCATCGAACACGAGATTTGATGAAGATGGAGCATTCTTTGATAAAGATGGTGTGTTGATGGCGGACAACTGCAAAGATCTTCGTAGATGGGCGTAGTAGTTTTAATATTAGCGTGGCAAAGAATAGCTCTATTCCAAATGTTGGATTTTTAATAATGTGACTTATATATTATGTACGATGCAGTTTTGAATAATGCGAATTATTTATTATTCAAGTTTGTCTTTATATGGTTGGAGATACGTATTTCAATTTGACGGCTAACACCTGATGGGAAATAAAAATTATAAATAACTTATGGAAAATAATATATTGGATGGGAAAATATATATTCCTGGCGGGTGGCATAAGCACCCACCAGCACAGGAACCATCTGTGCTGGCGGGTGATCTAACCACCGGCTAGCACAGAAAGTATCTGTGCTGACAGGTGGCTAACGTCGCCCGGCAGCACAGAGCGGTCTCTGCTAGCGGGTAAACACCCGCCAGCATAGACGGCATTTGTGCTGGCTCAAGGTTGCTGACGGGTACTCGACCCACCAGTACACACATCCCAGCACAAGTTTTTTATGGTCTAGTGCGTCCGTTGTCGTCGACATGTCCTTCGTCACCTGCAACCTCTGCCGCCGCAATACCAACGGCCGCACCGTCTACGTGTACATGTAAACAAGCCTTTGATTAACTGAGCTGTTAATGACTTTATTACTACACTCCTTGCCTAGCTACTGTCGAGTAACTAAACATTAATTAGGATGATAATCTTTTGGCGGCATGCATGCAGGAGCATGGGGTTCTGCTCACGGGGCTGCAGGGATGATTACCACCTCGGCGAGCTGGACAAGAACAGGAAGAGGCAAGCCGTGGCGTGGATGGGATGGAGCAAGATGGCCAGGATCGTCACTAGGGTGGACGCCGGCAAGGCGACGGAGGCCGGAGAAGCGAGCTGCAGCAGGCCCACCTACTTCACTTGCGCCGAAGAAGAAGCTGAGTAGGCATTATTCCGGCCCCTAAACAAGTTTCGTCGTCATCTCAAGATGAACAAAGCAGCAGCAGCCTCGTGCATATGCAGTAATATGCTTCGGTACGTATATGGACAGCTGCAGGAGTGTAGCGTGCAACTACATGCGTATGTAGTATGTCGTCGTACATATGTGTCTTTCTGATGTATGTGGTACGTGTCATCCAAGCTAAAATAAAAACTATATATTTTTACTGCTTGTTTGATTCTTCTCGAAGTAATCCGTATTGTCCCTCAGAAGAATAGTTTGTGTTGTTCTTGTTTTAGTACTGGCAAAAAGTTCACGTCACAACTCACAACCGAGGATGTCTGCATCTTTAATTGACAAGCTCCAGTCTCTGTTAGTCTTTCAATCCACGTTTGTACCTCTGATTCATGAAACGCGCGCACACGTTGTTCTAGAAAAAGAACAAAACTCCAACTCATAAAACAAGTTGGACCGGCAGAAATTTTATAGCTAAGGCCGAACGGATTTGGTCGTCTCTGAGTGACATTTAGAGATACATTGAGGACACATATACAGTCGACAACGGTTTCATTCCTGGCGTCCTACAATTAGGAAAACAGTACTAGTCCGGAACAAGTACAGCCAACGCATTACCACGTCACGGTCCTCCCCTGGCCGCCCGATCGGCAAAACGCACGGTTATGATCGCCGAACCCACACGTCCGGCAGCCATTGGAAGTCGCACGTCGATCGGAGTAGGACACCGCCTCCGAGCCGGCTCACCTTGACACTGGCTTTATATACAGGCGTCTCCCCTGCCTACCTCCTCGTCTCGTATCGCCTCTTCTTACCAACAAATAATCAGCTAGCTGCAAGAGATTCGACGCGATGGCGCCGGGTCGCGTGTGGACGCTTCTGTTCGCGCTGCTGGTCGCCGATCTCGTAGCCCCGATTCACGCTGCCGCACCGCCTCATGGAGGAGGCGGCGACAAGAACACCGGCACCGTGATCGGCATCGACCTGGGCACGACCTACTCGTGCGTCGGCGTCTACCGGAACGGCCACGTCGAGATCATCGCCAACGACCAGGGCAACCGGATCACGCCCTCCTGGGTCGCCTTCACCGACGGCGGCGAGCGGCTCATCGGCGAGGCCGCCAAGAACCAGGCGGCGGCCAACCCGGAGCGCACCATCTACGACGCCAAGAGGCTCATCGGCCGCCAGTTCGACGACGCCGTGGTGCAGCGCGACATGAAGCTGCTGCCCTACGCCGTCGTCGACAGGAACGGCAAGCCGCACGTGCGGGTCCAGGTCAGGGACGGCGACGTGCGCGAGTTCAGCCCCGAGGAGGTGAGCGCCATGGTGCTCACCAAGATGAAGGAGACCGCCGAGGCCTACCTCGGCGAGAAGGTCACGCACGCCGTCGTCACCGTCCCGGCCTACTTCAACGACGCGCAGCGCCAGGCCACCAAGGACGCCGGCGTCATCGCCGGCCTCACCGTGCTCCGCATCGTCAACGAGCCCACCGCCGCTGCCATTGCCTACGGCATCGACAAGAAGGGCGCCGAGAAGAACGTCCTCGTCTTCGACCTCGGCGGCGGCACCTTCGACGTCAGCGTCCTGGCTATCGACAACGGAGTCTTCGAGGTGCTCGCCACCAACGGCGACACCCACCTCGGCGGCGAGGACTTCGACCAGCGCGTCATGGACTACTTCATCAAGCTCATCAAGCGCAAGCACGCCCGGGACATCGCCGGCGACGCCCGCGCGCTGGGGAAGCTGCGCCGCGAGTGCGAGCGCGCCAAGCGCGCGCTCAGCAACCAGCACCAGGTGCGCGTCGAGATCGAGGCGCTCTTCGACGGCGTCGACTTCTCGGAGCAGCTCACAAGGGCTCGCTTCGAGGAGCTAAACAACGACCTGTTCCGGAAGACGATGGTGCCGGTGAAGAAGGCCATGGCGGACGCCGGGCTGAATAAGGGCGACATCGACGAGATTGTGCTCGTCGGCGGCAGCACCAGGATCCCCAAGGTGCAGCAGCTGCTCAAGGACTACTTTAACGGCAAGGAGCCCAGCAAGGGGGTCAACCCCGACGAGGCCGTCGCGTACGGCGCCGCCGTCCAGGGAAGTATCCTCAGCGGGCACGTCGACGAGAACACCAAAGGCATGATCCTCCTCGACGTCGCACCGCTGACACTGGGCATGGAGACCGCCGGCGGGGTGATGACCAAGCTGATCACGAGGAACACGGTGGTGCCGACGAAGAAGACGCAGGTGTTCACCACGTACCAGGACAGGCAGACCACGGTGAGCATCAAGGTGTTCGAGGGCGAGCGGAGCATGACCAAGGACAACCGCCTCCTCGGCAAGTTCGACCTCACCGGGATCCCGCCGGCGCCTAGGGGCACGCCGCAGATCGAGGTCACCTTCGAGGTGGACGCCAACGGCATCCTCCACGTGACGGCGGCGGACAAGGGCACCGGCAAGTCGGAGAAGATCACCATCACGAGCGACGACCGCCGGCTCAGCCAGGAGGAGGTCGACCGGATGGTCCGTGAGGCGGAGGAGTTTGCGGAGGAGGATCGGAAGGTGAGGGAGCGGGTCGACGCGCGCAACAAGCTGGAGACGTACGTCTACCAGGTCAAGAGCACCATGGATGACACCAAGATGGCCGACAAGATGGACGTCGAGGACAAGGAGAGGATGGAGGAGGCAGTCAGGGAAGCCAACGAATGGCTCGAGGGCAACTCCTTAGATGCTGACAAGGAGGACTACGAGGATAAGCTCAAGCAGCTGGAGGATGTGTGCAACCCTATCATCTCGGCGGTGTACCAGAAGTCGTCCGGCAGTCCAGGGGAAGACAACTACGATGAGGATGATCATGATGAACTTTAGGCGCAGTCTTAGTTTCTTGTACTAGCTATTTTATTATCAAAGTAGTTTTACTTACAGTCCTCTTAGCTGGTTTGGATTTCTAACCTCAATTTAGTATTTTAGTATGGTCTTGTTTTTATTATAATTATTACTTTTTTCTATTGATGCCAAGTCATATGCTCCTCAGCTTTTTATATTCCTATGCCGTCTTCACTAACATCGTGTGAATTTCGCAAAACTCTCTGATGTTGGAAAAACCAATCTTACTTTGCCAAAGTCACGGCTATCAAACGCTGAACTAACTGAAAGTAAGGTTAATTAACTAGCAGCCAATAGTTTCTCTTTGTCTACATGAGACTGTAGTTTTGCAACGATGAACATCAACTTGTACTCAAACAGGGATCCAGAGCCTGGATTCTACGTCAATCGCTTCATGTTACAGATTAAATACACAGCCATCAGCAGTGTCAGAATAATTCTGATGACCATATTTTTTCGGAAACTCACAAAACCGTGTAGTTTTTCAATTGCACTCCTACTTCATGCTAGAAACTATCAATTCAGTACAAAGAATTAAAATTTTTGTAATTTGTACAAGAGTTTCGAGACAATAAACTGGGGGAAAGACACAATGCTGCTCAGAGTATAATAGACAATATTAAGACATGAGTTACAAAGTAACTGGAGCACGCTAAGCATCTCATGAAAACAAGGACTTTCCATTCCATTATATAGAACATGAATGCGTGCTTTCGATTCGACCCCTTTTCACATTTTCACTCCCTTGTTCTACATTCATAAATGATATATTCATCCGTAGAAACATCGCTTCTTTGAATGCCAATTTCCTAAGCTGTATATGACCGAACTGTGCAAGTTAAATGGCTAGGTCACGGTAAAATCATAAGCATTATGTTCAGTTACTTTCATCTATTGATACATCATACCAGATCGAAAATATATGCTCAGGTTTTTATGTTCATGCTGCTTCCTAACAAACATCGAATGAATTTTGCAAAACTGGAAACCACTATGCAGATTAAACCCCCGATGTTGGAACACCAATCTACTTTGCCAAAGACATTGGGCAACCAAACAATGAACTAACTGAAAATGTCCTGAAGCACAGAACTAACTGAAAGTCTAAGGAAATTAGCAAGTCCGAACTCAAAAGGATATGAACTGAACAATATTGTCTTACGGACTTATATCTACGTATCCTTTTTTAATATTTTTGTCTTACTAACTAGCTGAACAATGTCTTGTTGCCCTTGCCGAGCCTTGTGCTTCGACCAGTTGGTAGCCGCGTCACTGCGACAGTGGATGCCCCTTCAACCCCTTGAGAGCAGACCAAATCCCGGCATACAAGAACGCGCGAACAGCCCGGACCTCCAGGCGCTCCATAAGCGACATGTTCTTGACCCGCAATGCAGAGATTAGCGCCGTGTCCACCCTTTTCGCAGCGGCGCCCATGACGAGGCGAATCAGGGGGGCGGAATCATCATCGAAGTTGACAGGCGCGCCGCCGAACGCCACCGCGACCACCACCTCCTCCTTGAGGGTCTTCAGCGCATCGCCAACTGTTGATTCCGGGGCGACGCGCTGGTATATACCTTGCGAGCCACCTGTCGTGCTCCGCCTTCTTCCTGGCAAGCGCACAGACCAAGCTCGCGAGAAAGTGCGGCCGCGGACCGGACGGGTCGTTCCACACCATCTCCGCGTACCTCTCCAGGGCGTCCTCTAAGCAGCCGTCGCGGGAGGAGACAAGGGCAGCGAGGAGCCAGAGGTCGGCGACACCGAAGTTGTATTACTAACTCTTTTCTTTATATCCTCATTACATTCTAAAAGGAAGGGACCACGATCCGAAAAGGAAGAAAGCTATGAAAATAATATATCATAGATTTGTAAGATTATAAAAACTTGATTTTTTTATATAATGCACACTTGTCATTAACATCAACTTACCTTTTTCTATTTGATTGCAGAGCCACAAGCAACCTCCCGGCTCTGTGCTATACGGATATTATGTATGCGAGTTCCTCAGAAATAATGGGAGGTACCGGACCAACCCTGAAGACGTAAGTCTCTTATACATTGCCATATGCTAACTTCCTAATGGTAATACATCCTAAGCATCATTTAGTGTATACCTGCAGATGTTTAGGATCGACACTCACGATGCCAAGCTCGAACACAAACAAATCGATAACATTTGTAAGGACATGGCGAGGTTCATCCAATGCGAGATTTGTCATGAAGATGGAGCATTCTTTGATAGAGATGGCGTGTTGATGGCGGACGACTGCAAAGATCTTGTAGATGGGTGTAGTAGTTTTAATATTAGCATGTAAAGAATAGCTCTATTCCAAATGTTGGATTTTTAATAATGTAAATTATATATTATGTACGATGCAGTTTTGAATAATGCAAATTATTTATTATTCAAGTTTGTTGTTATATGGTTGGAGATACATATTTCAATTTGACGGCTAACACCTGGCGGGAAATAGAAAATTATAAATAACTCACGGAAAATAATATATTGGATGGAAAAATATATATTCCTGGCAGGTGGCATAAGCACCCACCAGCATAGGAACCATCTGTGCTAGCATCTGTGCTGGCAGGTGGCTAACGTCGCTCGACAGCACAGAGCGGTCTCTGCTGACGAACACAGATAGCATTTGTGCTGGCTCAAGGTTGCTGGCGGGTGCTCGGCCCACCAGTACATATCCCAGCACAAAATTTTTATGCTCTAGCGCGTCCGATGTCGTCGACATGTCCTTCGTCACCTGCAACCTCTGCCGCCGCAATACCAACGGCCGCACCGTCTACGTGTACATGTAAACAAGCCTTTGATTAACTGAGCTGTTAATGACTTTATTACTAGCTACTGTCCAGTAACTAAACATTAATTAGGATGATAATCCAAAGGAAGCTGCTCTGTGTAGCAAATATGCGGCATTGTTGCTACCATCTATAGTCTGTAGGGTACTTGATAATATTTTTTTCAGAAAAATGGTGCAGCATCTATGAGATGGGTCAGACTTTTTCTTAAAAAAAAAACTGTCACCCGTGTTTACGCTGATCCTATTAATAACCTATCTGTGCAATTGGACAATTGGAAACTGGTTAAGCGGCAGTTTTTGCTTTCTAAATCGCTTAGCTTGTTCTCTAGGAAATAAATACGGAGATTGGAAAAATGCTGTCAATTCTTACTTCCAATTTTTTCCATATTTAGCACTAGAATGATCCAATTCTGAATCAATTAACAACCATCCATATTAATTTATAATCTCCTTATTTCAATCAAATGGGAAATTGTTACAAAGTGTCACGATTAGTGCTTGTAAAAAACTAATTGCCAATGGAAGAAAACAAATGGAGGTGCTCACAATTGGAAAATATGCAATTTTTCATCATGCAGCAAGAGGCAGCTTCCATATTTTTCTATGAAGACAATGACATGCATGTTTCACTTATATTCCTATTTTATCTATTTGTTAAGTCTTATAAAACACTATAGTGGTTATAAATTTAAAATCCAAAACAAGTGTTAATCTCATATTGAGAGGGTAAATTTTAAAATAAGTGTGGAGACATTTTCCTATAAAATCTCTGGACAAGTAAATTGCAGATGCAAAAAATTGATTGGGAAACATGGCAATAAAAGAGCTTCTCAGATAGAACAGTTGTGGTATAGTTAAAGAAATGAATGGAAAAGGATGAAGTAACGAGGAAGTACGTACGGGTGTGCTGCTTTCAGTAACGAAGTAGAGCAACAAGCAACAATCCGATAGAAATTGGAGGCATGAGGAATCATACTTATGCTAGTGTTTCGAAGGTTTCTTGGAGCCCTGGCTCTGTTTGCTAGTCCCTTCGCTGACTTTTAGCCAGTTTCTCTCGTTCCTACGCTGAGAGTCGGCTGCATATCGCTCTTTTCCTTTGCTTCCTTTCGCATATCGCTCTTCACCCTACCATCCCTGGTCACCTCTTCCCTACATCTCATCTCAGTAGTGAAACTAAGGGTTAGTTTGGTAGGGCTCCAGCTCCTCCTAAAAGAAGCTGAAGCTGGAGGAGCCATTTTTTTGATCCGGCTTCTCTGTATAAAATGGCTCCGGCTCCTTTAGTGTTCCAGGGTTGGAGCTGTTTTTGATCAAACCATTTGATAGGACTTCAATTGGAGCCGCAGGAGAAGCCGGAGCTAGAGCCTTGCCAAACTGACCCTAAAACAGTACGGTTGGATGCATTAATTTCCACATGAGTTGATGAGCCATTAATTGGCTTGACCGAACACTGGATATATTTAGTCCCATATATTTCTCAAGCCACAACAAATTGGAACTATCAGGAACCCATCATTGCTTTAATTAATTTTGTCGTTCCTCTGGAAAGGCCCGCTTCCCTTCGCTACGCACACTGGTAGAGAATTGGCCTTTATCTCGGTTGGTAAGGTGCAAATCTCCTGAAAATCGGCGCTGCAAAAAAAAAGGGTCACAAGTCACGCGAAATATGCGCGCTGCGTGGGATTCGAATCCACAACCTCCAGCCTTGCGCGTAGCTTCCTTGCCATCCCACCTACACAGCACATCTGACTATATAGGGAATGCAATCGTTTGGTATTAACTCGTGGGGGACCCTTTTATCCCGGTTGGAAACTATTACAAACCGGGATAAAAGGGTTCGAGGGATTTAGTCCTCTTTCGACCACCCCGTTGGAGACCCTTTTATCCCGGTTTGAAACACCAACCGGGATAAAAGATCACCTTTTATCCCGGTTGGTATTACAAACCGGGTTAAAAGGCTCTTGACCCTTTTATCCCGGTTGGTGTTACCAACTGGGATAAAAGGGGGGTCTTTTATCCCGGTTGGTGTTTCAAACCGGGATAAAAGGTCTCTCAGGATCTTTTTTTTTCCACTAACCTTTGTAACCGGGATAAAAGGTCCCGGTTGGTGAGCCCCCTACCAGTGTCCGAGCTTTAGTCCCGGTTGGTGAACCTTTTGTCCCGGACCAACTTTATACCGGGGCAAAAGGGAGCGCATCGAAAGCCAATTCTATACTAGTGGCAGGAACAAGACCTCAACAGTGGCTGCACCTCAAGAAATTAAAGAAGGGAAAAGACGGTGGGTTAGGCAATCAAATGGCCGGGGAATAGACTTGGGTTGCGCGGAATATGCTGCTGAGTCATGCCTACTGGTGAAGCTTCAATATTTTTCAGTCATGAGCAGGCCTTTTTTTTTCATTTTTCCAGACATCTCGGAAATTCCAGTGGTTGTAGTTTGATTAGCAAAAGGAAATTCAAGTCATCTGACGTTGAGAGAGTTTGACATTACACTAAGTTAGCAAACATTTTCCTCTCTGGGTATTAATCAGGTGGTCATGTGCGTGCTGTGAGTTGATGAGTAGGATATACACGGACAGGGAGAAGTTTGCTATAATAAAAGCATTGGACATGTAAACTGCACACAAATTTATTTAATTGAGAAACTTGGCTATAAAAGGGCTCCTTATATAGAACAGCTGCGGGAGCAAATGACGACAGAATGCGTGAGTGTGGTGGTTTCAGAACGGAAGCACAGCAACAAGCAACAACCTGACCCATAAAGCTGTCATTTGATCAAATAGAAATTGGAGGCACGAGGAATCATACATAATACAGCGTGTGAAGTAGCAGATGTCTTGTTGAGCAATACACCTAGAATTCGAGAGCTTCACGCACCGACATCCATTCTTTGCGTTTGGCAGTGGCGGGGCTCTGTTGGCTAGTAGCTAGTTGCCCTGTGAGTCAGCTGCAGTTTGTTTACCAAAATTAGTAAATGATTTAAAGCTTCCCTTCATCAAGGATTAAGCTTTCATTCTGAAATTTATCTAAGCAAATGAGTTGACAGTTCGTAAAATTCAAAATTCGTTACCAATTCTTTTTAAGCTTATCTGTGTACTGACCATACGCAGCTAAAATGCGAGAATAATATAAGGAACAGTAGTCCTGTTCCCAACAAACCTGGCTAGCAGTAGTGGTTTTTTCGAGTTAGCATGATTACAGGCTCGAGCTGTTCATGCCCAGGAGAGAATCATAATATTTCAGACTATAGGCCCACGGGATAATTGATCCATGAGGGATTAGGGTAACTAATGGACCTTCATGAGGGATTAGGGTAACTAATGGACCTTTAGTCTGGAAATCTGTTAGTGTGCTCTATAAATATGAGGGGTGGGGCTAGAGGTGCACTATCCCACCACACTGCAACCCTAGCTGCCGCTTCCTCTCGGCCTGAGCCAGAGACCACTGCCGTGCGCGCGGTACTAGCACACCGGCGCACAACGTTCCTTCCTCATACGTGTGGACTCCATGGAGGCGTCGTTGCTGTTGTTGCTGTGCTGATCGGCTACGGTGACGCGAGGCAGCTGCTGAGGTGAGGATGAGGAGGAGACGATCCGATCGACTACTTCCTCTACACCGATATGCATCTACGTTGGACCGGCTGCTCCAACTCTTCTTCCGCTGCACTGCACGTCTAGTGGTAACGATCCATAACTCCTTTCAAGTTTCCTGAGTGAAGCGGTAGATGTAATTATTATTGCTAGAGTTTCCTAAGTGAAGCGGCGGTATGTAATTGTTATTGCTAGAGTGGCCTACCCATGTTTCCGTGCAATCTCTTCCTTCGTCCACCTTTCCTTTTGCTTAAGAGGAAACAACTACCAAGGCCTAAAATGAGGTTCCAATTTCTACACGACGGCAGCGTGGACTTTGGTGTCATCTCACCATCACTGGCACGTGGCGTGGTTGAAGAAAATACTCCGCTCTGGAGACTGGCTGCATGGCAAGAAAATTTCCACCACACATGTATGCATCTCATCTCACATCTCATGTAAGACATGAAGGATCTCCTTGCGTTTTCTTGTTCATGATGATATATATGCTACACTTAGTAGTGCGTAGAACCTTCCTGTTCTGAGCCAGCCTTGTTTTTTTTTTTGAAAGAACTGGAGGGGATTGACCCCCTCTGATTATATTAAAGAAATGCAAACAAGTACAAAGAAAGTGAGAAGTACAAAGGAAGTGAGGAAAAAGGTAAATGAGCAAAGGAAATGAAGAAGTTGAAGAAGAAGCCAGAAAAAAGAAGACTACAGAGCGTGTAACCAGACGCTCTCATGCTGGGCACTAGTGCAGGACGAGCCCGGTGGAGTAACAAGGAGAATTGAGAGATGAATTTTCTTTTGCACAGCTGCACTGCTGGTTCTATACCATTGAACATCCAGTCACTTGTAGTTGTCCAAATGCTCCAAGTTATTAGGATTATTATTTCCATGAAGAATGGGACTGCCAGTTTATTCTTGATCTGTCTGAATATGGATATGATTGGTCTTGTAGTGATAACTGATATTCCAATTGAATTCCAACAAGCCTTTGCAAAATTGCACCTAAGGAATAGGTGTGCCACACTTTCTATCTTCTGTAAGATACATAATTCACATGTGTATGATTCCAGGTCCATTTGCTTCCTTCTATTCCAGGCCATTTGCTTCCTTCTCAGCAGTTCTCGTCTACTAGGTCTGTCTTTGAGCAGAAGCTCGTAACACCCAAAATTCCATCATGAAAATAATGTAAGCAACATGTGGTCGTTCTTTTCTAAGATTTAAATAAATTACTCTAAAATAAATTTTGGCCTTTAATAAATTAAAGAGCACTTGAAATAATTTTAGAGACAACAAGTGCTTTATAGAGTTTTATCTTTCATTTTGGTTTGTTTGAGTGGTGTTTGCAAGTTCAAAAAAATAATAAAACCCCTTTACCCTCTCCAATCTAACCAAGCAGGTCCAATCTTTCTTCCTTTTTCTTTTGACCCAAACAATTCAGCAGGCCGGTTCCCTTCTTTTTCTCTTTTTCCTCCAGCTGGCCCACCTTCTCTTTTTCCTACGTCGGCCCAATTTCACCCGCCGGCCCAGCTCCTTCTCCCCTCCCACCGACAGATGGGGCCTACTTGTTAGGGGCATCCCCTTCCTCTGGCTGGGCACGCCAGGAGCCTGCACGGGTGAAACCCGGCGCCGCTGGCCCCCCATGTCCTAGCGCCCCTCGGCCTCCCGAGCCCCTCCACGACCTTGCGTCGTCTCCTCTCCACCACTTCCGGCCTCAAACCGCCGCCCCCTCCTTTCCTCTCACCGGAAACGGCTGCACAACTTCAAGGCCATTAATGGCTGGCCAGCTCTCGATCTCCCTCGAGCACCCCTTCTGCTCCTCCTCGCACCCTATAAAGCCCCCCAAACCTCTTCATCGGAGCTCCCCTTTCCATTTCACTGCTCACCCGCCTCTCTCTCGCGCCTTCTTGCCATCACCGCCCAAGAGCCTCGCGTCGTCGGTTCCTGTTCACCGGCTTGAGCCTTTGTCTTCCTTCCCTTCGCCGCCGCCGGTGAGGCTCCCTCCCTCTCTGCATATCTCTCTCCCTCGTTGGTCTCCTCCCCACCGCAACAAGTGCCAGCGAGCCCGCCGCCGGTGTTGCGCTGCCCGCCGGCCAAACAGGCCTGCGCAAGGCTCTGCCTGCTAAAGAAAGAAGAAAGGGATAAGGTGTTTTGCATTCTAGCCCCTGGAGTTTCTATTTATTTATGTTCTTATTCCTTGTGTCTTGCCAATCTTGTAGAGAAGCCCCTGTAATTCTTATATACTTTCTTTTCAACCCAAGCCATGTAATCTTGCATATCTAACCCTGTACCTTTCTGTATTCGCAAGCATTGTTCTCTGAGTCTTGTGAAAACTCCTTGCTAGCCCCTGAAGTATATAGTTAATTCTGTTTTAGCCCCTGAAACTTGTTTACTCCATATCTTCATCGTTTTAACTCCGATTTCATCGATTCTTGCACTCACACGACCGTCTCTGCATGAACGTTAGTTTTAGGAGTTTGCTTTCAGTCTTTTGTCATGTTTTTACCGTTTTATTTATTGGTTGTTCTGCTTGTGTGATCGTGTAGACGAAGTGCCGTTCGAGGAAGGTCAAGGTCAGGAGCAGCAGCCACTTGAAGACGAGTACCAGCAGTTTGCCGAGGAAGGCAAGTGGTCATCTCCACCTGCATTATCTTTTGCATCCTGATAATATCATGATTAATCACTTTATTAATTTCTTGTATGTGCATAATTTGACGGGAATGCCTATTAAGGACACCTGTTTAATCATGTTGGGTAGAATTGCTTAGTTGCTTAATTTTGGGATGGTAATAATAATTTTGAGAATTTTAATCATGACCTTTATTTATGCTATACCTGTGTTAATACAAGATCACTTGATTTAATCGGAACATGGAGAACCACCCAAGAAGACAGAACAACCACAAGAACTATTATGGCTCTAGTCTTGGCTAATTAATTAGAAACTTTAGTTTTGAAGTGGTCTTACCGAAAGGGAAAGAGGGGCGGCGGTATATGGGATATAGCACCTGCTCTCTTGGGGAGTGGGCTGCTAAGACACTGTACCCACTAGGGGGCTGTTATATCCTGCTACCGATCCGAAAACCTCAGTGGACTACTTCTTACTAGGGAATCATTGTAAAGTCCTCGTAGAGTCCCTATGCAATCACACCTCGGAAGTGTGGTATTGTGCCTGGCCCGCACAGCATGGTTGGGTTTAAAGTTATTTTGAACTTTTACGCGACTTGTGGGTAAAGATGTGCAACCTCTGCAGAGTGTAAAACTAATATATCAGCCGTGCTCACGGTTAAGAGTGGCCTGGACCCTCACATGATAATTGAACTTAAAGATGAGAATAAATGGTGGTTCCTTTATCTTTGGGTTAATGTTAATGCTTTATGCCTAAGTGGGTTGGTATAAACTTACATCTAGTAAATAGGTGCCGTTAATAAAATTTGACCAACTAAAATGCTAACCGCTTAAAGCCTTTGAGCCTCTCCTTGTGAGCCTTGCATGTTTCCCCCACTTGCTAAGTACCAACCATAAGTGTACTCACCCTTATGAAGTCAACATATGTGTGAGAATGGATCCTGGCACACATATGCTATGCATTCGGTTTTGTCCAGAAACCGGGTGTGACAATGCTAAAAGAAGACTTTGTGTTTCATTTGACATCTAGATCTCCACAACCATGAGGATATTGGATGAACATTCCTTTGCCCAATTATAGCCTTATATGCTTTAGATGTAGAGAATATTAAGTTGCCCCAAATGTAAGCCCATTTGTCAGGACCCTGTAAAACATTCATTGCATTGATGGATTGTTGCATAGAGATGAGTTGGTTGTGTGCCTGGGTTGATATGGGCAGGTTCAAATTCTAGATAAATATTAGCTGATTGATAGCTTCTTTGTAGGTAATGTTTGGGTACTGGCAAAGGAGAAGAGTTGTGGGTGGGCTTGTGATTGAACTGTTCCATTCCATAGATCATGCCAAAATAGTATTGTGGAGCCATCAGCCACAAGACACTAGTAGAGAACTGATCTTCCATGCGCCCCCTTTTATCCTGGTTTAAAGTTGGCCCGGGATAAAAGGGGGTGCGCCACAGTAGTCTGGAATGGAGCGGAGATTTACTCCTGGTTGGTATTTGCAACCGGGACTAAAGCCCCCCTTTAGTCCCGGTTGTAACAGCTAGTTCCTGGGCGTCGGTGGCGTGCCACTTTCATTCCGGTTGGAGCCTCCAACTGGGACAAAAGGGTCTACCTTAACGTACATGTAACTAAGGCGATTTCATGTAAGTTTCATTTCGTGTGAGTTGCATATTTCATGGTTGTTCTATGATTCATGACTGTCATGTATGGTTTCATGTGTATGTTTCAATCAATTTGTTTTTTTCCATGGTTGTTCTATGATTCATGTACATTTCGATCAGTAGTTGAGATGGCAGACGATGAGACTGCAAGGTATCTAATGGAGTAGATTATTGCTGGTGATGGTAGTGGCTCCAACCTTCCCATATCGTACACTGATGAAGAGGGTACCCAGGCGGACATGTTCCTCAACATGTCCAGCTATGCCAATGAAGAGCCTAAGCCCCAGCAAAACCTTGCCATGGCGGAAGGTTCCGGTGATGGCAAAGAGCCTGAGCCCCAGCAAAACCTTACCGTGGCGGAAGGTTCCGGCAAGGTATATATAATTTCCATTGTTTTACCCCATCTATAATGTCTTATTCATTATTACTATGTATTAATTAACAATTATTGAACTGTTAGCCCTCTGGATCGACAAAACGTAAGAAACCCCGAGGTCGTACAAGGGTGATGGATGGGAGGCTTGTCATCATGGAAGTTACAGAAGAGGGCAGGCCGGTTGCTCAAAAAAAAGTAGCAAATAAGTACGTGAGTCAGATTGGGGCAATCATAAGGGACAACGTGCCCATCAACATCAAGGAATGGAAGGGCAAAAGCACTAATCCATACGCGCTCCCGGATACACAAAAGAATATGCTGTGGGAAGATGTCAAGAGACATTCACATTTCCCGAAGGATATATTGAAAAGGATGTGAAAGCGTGGATGTTGAAGAAGATTGCTACACAATTCCAGACATTCAAGAAGATGCTGAATGCCAACTACCTTAGGAAGGGCCGACTCCAGATTTCGATGTGTGGCCAAAGTTGAGGGACCACTGGGAGGCATTTGTCAAATACAAGAGGAGCGAAGACGGTGTGAAAAAGATCCAGACCAACACTACAAATTCTGGTCAGAAGGAGTACCATCATCGTCTAGGACGAGGTGGTTATGGCACAACAATTCCCAGATGGAAGAAGATGGAACAAGACCTAATCAATCGGGGTATCGTACCAGCAATTATTGAATGGTCCGAACGATCAAAAAATTAGTATTACGCTCATGGAGGCTTCCTGAGCCAAGAGGGTGGGACGTTGATATCAATGAGACAATACGTTAGTAGGCTGAAAGGCTTATTAAGAACATTGAAGATTCTAAGGTTGGAAGGTTGAAGGTGGACCGAGAGAATGATGAGCTCACATTGGCCCTTGGTAATCCCGAGCACCCAGGACGTTGCCGAGGGTTCGAGGTCATTCCGTGGAAGTTTGCTTTCCGAGGCAACAATGCATCATACAGAAGCCGCAAACGAAGAAAGGAACAGATCGAGGAGAGCTGGCGGAAGATGCTAGAATCGAAAGTGCATTCACAACAAGTAAGAATGTTGGAGGAAATCAATCGTCGAGTGGCCCATGCAGTTGCAGAGTTGGCCCAATCTGGAGCATTGCTGGATCCAAACTTTGCCAGCCCTTCTCAATGCCTCTTGAGCAGTTGTGCTTCTACAGGGCTCCCTGATGCGCAGATGCCAAAATTACCCGTGGACGAGCAACGGTTCGCTATGTATGCCATCACGCAACGCACCTCATGTGAGCTGCATACACCGGTCGGTAACCTCACTATTAAGGTGTACTTATACATAATATTTATGCAATCTTCTCAATTGATCCATGCCTCAGGATCGGAGTTTAATAACTTGTTTACTTCTGTTATATGTACATGTGGCATACGGGAGTGCCTTGCCAATCCTGGCAGGATAGACAAGCCATGGCATGGAGATTCCACCTTGCTACGCTAGCGTCGGCGTAGAGCAGCTCGCTGATAGCCAATATGAAGGCCTAGAGCTCGACCTCCTGGGAGGCGAACGGGGAAAGGATACTAGGAGATGCGCTTCATGGGATCATTTTATGGTGCAAATGCTATATCATCATTCCCGGCACGGAGGCATCTCCTCAGAGCTCAAGACCGCTCCCTGCAGATCCCCAGCAGTGACCATCTCCTCAAAGCTCAAGACCGTTATCTGCAGTACAACCTGCTCCAGGACCGTCGCTTCCTGCTCGATCAAGGTCTCCATCTCCACCACATCCTTGTGGTGGGAGCGACGACGACAATAACAACACCCCTCCCCGATCACCATCGGCAGGACTAAGAGCAGCCCCGAGGAAAGAACCTGCAGCACCACTCAAGAAGTCGCGACCACCGCCTCCCAAGCCAAGACAGAGAAAGAAGAAAAGAAAGGAGCCTGAAGTGACTCGTAAGGAATGTTGGGAGGTAATGACTCATGCGGAACAGTGGTCCAAGCAGAGGCTAGTGAGTGGTTTAAGAAACAAGCCAAAGAAAAAAAAGCAAGGGAGATGGAGCCACCGCCAGTAAATTGAAGAGAATAATTTTTTTTTATCAGGATGGAAGAAGGAGCCAAGAAGAGGATACCACTACTATCAAACTATGAATGAGCTTTAGTCAAGGCTGATGAGAGGGACAAAAGGAGGAAAGTCATCTTCCAGTGGTGCTGTCCCCGACCTCGGGCATCTACCAGAAAAAGACGCTGAAAAGATAGTAGAAATGCCCTTGGATCAACAAGCACAAGTATTAAAATTCATGTAAGAAACAGGTATGGGACTTGATGAATGTCTAGGGCAAGTTGAGCCGCTAGCTGCACCGCCAGTTGAACCGAGATGGACCTTTGAGCTAGGCAAGTCTCTGGTAAGCCCTGAGTTGGTACAGAAGCTATCAACAAAGATTTACGAATTCCATCAATGGTACATGAAGGTGTCCACCGACTCGAGGGAGATGTTCGGTCTTAAGGTAAAACCGATAGATTTTTACGGTGAAGGCGAGAAAGTTCTGTGGCTAGAATTCAAGGATATATAGGAAGTGTACCATCATGATGCCCTAGACGTCTCTCTGATCAGCGCCTGGGTTCTTTAAGTGTCCATTTATCTACATGTAAATTTTGTCTCATACCATTATTTTTTTTGTGTGCGTCACTGTACTAACTTCGTCTTCCATTTTATGTAAGATGCTAATTCAGATGTGCCGATGAGAAGCGAACCTCCATATTGGCTTCATGGATCCAACCGTATTTAACAAAAAACAGATACAGGTATCGCCAGAAAAAACCTTGGTGGAAGTATACAATTTCCTAGACAAACAAAAATTCAAGGATTTCATACTACTTCCATACAACTTCAAGTAAGTGTGTGTATACCATCTACTTTCTTTTTCTTTTTCCTTACCTGATTAATGTTAGTTAGCTCTAATATGTATAAACATTTACGTACACAGTTTCCACTGGATCCTCATTATAATTGAGCCTGAAAGAAGCCACGTCACTATCTTCGATTCGTTGAGGAAAGATCTAATGGAGTACCGAGACATGCAACACATGCTAGGCTTGTAATAATTCTGGACCTTTATCTCTATGCAAAAGTTTGTTTCCTAAATTTTATCTTGGTTACACTATATCATTCATTATTCTAATCCACAGCGCATGGAGACAATTCATGAGGACACACAAAGGTCCATTCAAAGAAAAACTTACATGGAACACAGACTTCACGGTACGTATGAAGTCTGCACATTTTGTACATTATATAACACGAATATTTCATAACTTATTTTTTTCCCTACTGAAGTGCTTAAGATAGGAACCCGGGAATAATCTATGTGGCTACTACATCTGTGAGCACATGCACAGTTTTGTGGGACCTAAGGGACTAAAGATGACGCCGCACAACTTTAAAGTACGTAAAATAAAATTATTAATAGTTAATTATTTTCTAGCTCCGTATATTTAATTGTTCGTGTAACATTCACATATTTTCAAATTATAGATGTTAAATATTCAACAAGGACTCCTGAAGAAGGAAAGAGTAGCGGCAATATGTGAAGGTCTCATTGGATTCCTAATGGATGAGGTGGTAAATCCACAAGGAGAATTTTATTACGATGGACGAAATTTAGACGGTCCGAGCAACACCTCGACGGGAAGATTGTGGATATATAGTTTGATTTGTATATATAATACGCTACGATTGATTTGTATAGTATGCTAAGAATTGTATATATATACTAAGAACTGTATATATAGTAATTGTATAATTATTAGTTTCATTCATTTAAATACTAGTTTGATTTCATTATAAAAAAAGTCTCAACTACTAAAGGTTAACAAAAGGGCCGGGGTTTGTACGTGATGCATGAAACTACAGGCGTCTGGCAGGCGTCTACCTGCAGGACTTCCCGGTTGGTAAAAGTGTGGATTTACTCCCGGTTGAAGGACCTGGGACTAAAGACCCCCCCGCCCCCTTTTGTCTCGATTGGTTTATCCCGGATGGATTTTCAGGAGATTTGCACCCTACCAACTGGGACTAATACTGAGTTCTCTACTAGTGAGAGGTGAAGCAACCCATGTCTCCAGTAGTTTGACTACATCCCTCCACCAAAAGGAACCTTTTCTTTGCTGGCCCGACAATCTGCCATTGGTGTAACAATTATCCCAAACAAGCAGCCTTGTTATCTTGTGTTCTTGGATTTCCCTTTGGCAGCCAAAGGTCCAACAGCACGGCGGCAAAGGAGGTGTTCAGGAGGCTTGAAATTCTGTACCATCACCTCGAGGTGCACTACTATCTGCTCTATTACATCTCCCTGGGACAGCGTCTACTCACAACATCAGCAGTGCTCTCAAAGCCCGCAGTGGTACCGTATGATTTGCGAGTGTGAGTGCGACTTCCTTATGGAGCAGCACAAGCTGATGCTCAGGCTTCTCGTCTCCGCTCATGGCAAATAAACTGATAAAGCTCACCGTAGTTCTTTGAAAGAGGGTAATCGACATACATGAATTGGAGATGAAGGTTGCTTGCAGTATTGTGTGTTTTCTAGTGTAAAATATGAAGGCAGGTCAATGAATTACTGAATATTAGCTGGATGATGTACTGAATAACTTTGCTATGATGTCTTTACTAGCCACTGATTCAAAAAAATTTCATCAGTCATCTTTTTATGATTTATTCACACCACAAAAATTCCAGTGCACAAAATTGAGACGCAAAAGAAATTTCCATCTTATATTTATTGGGTTCACCTTACAACAAATGAGCAAATTTTCCTCCGATTCCATTTATGTGCTGCAAAAAAGATTGAGTGGCAAATACGTACGTAGACATGGAACAATGCTGCAATAATTAAAAATGTTACATTAATGAGTCACATCCCTGGCAATCTCTCCAGACGTTTGACCCCAAGAGCCTTTGTGAAAGCAAAGCAAAATACGTACGAATGCACTAATTCATGAATAGCAAGATAATTAAATTTCAGCAAGCACTACAATTTTATTTACCTCGATAGCTGACTTTGTGGTGAGGCAATGAAATGATCTTGACTTAGAGCACAATAATGAGTGATCTATGTGGAGCCAATCATAACTCGCTCGACCTACCACATGATTTATTTTGTTCACTACTATATTTTGTAGTATGATCCAAATAATTCTTGATCCACATCAATTCTCAACCATGCGTTAGGTATTACCACTTATTGGCTTGTGTAGACAATTCGGCCATTGTACGGCCTTAATTTTGTGCTCATTGGCTTCTTTGGCTCGTGCTCAGCTCGGCATGGATCATTAACCGAACGAGCTAAAAAGGTAGCTCAACCCATTAAAGAACCAAGTTGAGCCAATCTGATACAAGCCAATACGTTATATATCAAGCTGTTTTCTCACCACCGTGGACACCGCTTCACTTGTCTCTTGTTTTCTTCATTTGCCCACTACTAGGAGTGCGAGAGCAACAGAAAGAATTGAAGTGTACTAGAGGGAGAAAAAAGATCTTCTGAGAGATGTGGCAAAGAAGGAAAGAACAAACAATCCTTTTTTATTCGAATGGAAGGCATTAGGATGGAGGGTAGCACCGACGCTCACTCCTGGCTATTGTTCCCTCGGAATGTTGCAAAATACAAACATGGTGCTGTTAGAATATCTTGTAATAATGAGTTCAAACTCTACTTGCATTGTTAGGTGGTTCGGCCAGTATTAGAGATAGATAGAGGTAGATGTTGTAAAGTATCCAAACCACATACGATGATAAGTCTCATGTATATCTCTTGGGCTTTTGACCCTATATAAACATGCACACGTGGTGAGCCAAGATAGGGAACCACATTTCCTCAATTTCTTACATGGTAATCAGAGCATCCTCTTCCATAAACATCCGAAACCTCCACAATTAGCCATGGCATCCAATTCATCTCCTGTGCCGGTCCTAGGGGTTGTCTCCGAGAAACTAACTCGGGACAACTATCTTCTATGGAAGGTTCAATTTCTTCCTGCAATTCGAGGAGCTCAACTCATGGGGATCCTAGATGGATCTCCTCCTAAGTTGCCAAAGACCTTGGAGGTGACCAAGGCGGACAAGACCAAGGAGATTGTCCATAATCCCGTGTATGACTCGTGGATCGCAAAAGATCAACAAGTTCTAATTTATTTGCTGAATTCTCTCACAAAGGAGGCGTTAGCACCGGTGGCGACAGTGACTACTTCAGCAGAAGCATGGGAGGCACTTGAAGCTATGTTCTCAGGGCACTCCAAGGCAAGAACTTCAAATCTATGTATGCTGCTCTCTACGACCAAGAAGGGCAACATGACATCATCACAATACTACACCAAGATGTGCGCCTTCAAGGGTGAGTTGGCTGCGGTTCGTAAGGTGATAGATGATGATGAGATGGCTCACTTTATTTTAAATGGTGTTGACATTGATTATAATCCGTTTGTATCATCTATGCTTGGTTGTGTTGGATCTATTTGTTTGAGTGATCTATACTCTCAATTGTTGGCCTATGACATGCACCTAAAGATGTACCATGAAGGAGGACAGTTCCAGTCATCTACTAATATAGCTTGGAGAGGGCGTAGTCGTGGTCGTGGCAATAGCCGTGGCCGTGGCAGAAACAATGGTGGCCACGGTGGTGGTGGCCATGGCAGCTTGGGCCCTAGCAACACTTTGAAGCAAGGGGGCCGTAACACCAAGACTATATGTCAGATTTGCAAGAAAGGAGGACATGAAGCATCAAGGTGCTGGTACAGATATGATGAAGATGAAGAGCAGCAGCAAGAGCATAAGACAACTAGGGCAGCTACCACTGGTTATTGCTATGACACAAATTGGTATGTAGACAGTGGATGTTCAGATCATGTTACCGGCACACTTAAAAAGATGATGATCCATGACAAGTACGATGGACGTGATCAAGTTCATGCTGCAAATGGCATAGGTATGAGAATTAGTAACATTGGTCATACAACTTTATATATCCCTAGCAAAAATCTACATCTCAAAAATATTCTTCATGTTCCCACTGCTAGCAAAAGTCTTGTTTCCGTCCACAAACTTGCTAAAGACAAAGATGCCTTCCCAGAATTTCATCCAAATTTCTTTTGTTATTAAGGATCAGGGAATGAAGAAAATTCTGCATCAAGGTAGATGTCGAGGCGTCCTATACCCTTTAGAGCCGCGGTCATCCTTTGGAGGTCCCATCAAGCAAGTCTTTGAAGTTAGCAAGCCATCAACATCTAGATGATATAGTAGGCTTGGTCATCCAGCTTTCCCTATTGTAGAAAAAAATCTTAGTTCAAATAATCTTCCTCATGATAGCAATAAAATTCAGATTCCATCTGTGATTCGTGTCAGTTGGCCAGGAGCCATCAATTGCCTTATCCTATTTCGCATAGTACCTCCAAATTCCATCTTGAATGAATTTCTCAGACGTCTGGGGACCAGCGCCCATGTCTGTAGGACGACATACATACTATGTTAGCTTCATAGATGATTTTGGTAAATATACTTGGCTATATCTCATCAAGAAAAAATTTGATATCTTTCAAGTCTTCCAACAACTAGTTGAGAGAAAATTCAGTAGAAAAGTTAAAGCTATGCAATCACATTGGGGAGGAGAATATGAAAAATTGAATTCTTTTTTCCAACGCGTTGGTATTTCTCACCAAGTTTCCTGTCCCCATGCACATCAACATAATGGTGCCGCTGAAAGGAAGCATCGTCACATTGTCGAAGTTGGTCTTGCTCTCCTTGCTAATGCATCTATGCCCTTGAAATATTGGGATCATTCCTTCTTAATTGCCACTTACCTCATAGATCCTTTTCCAAGCAAGGTCATCAATTTTCAAACACCTCATGAGCGTCTTCATCATGAAAAACCTTCTTACACGTCCCTTAGAACTTTTGGCTGCGCTTGTTGGCCTAATCTTCGACCATACAATAACCACAAGCTAGCTTTTCGCTCCATACGATGTGCCTTCCTGGGATATAGATTCATGCACAAGGGGTTCGAGTGTCTCGACATATCTACTGGTCGTATCTACATCTAGGGATGTGGTTTTCGATGAGGATGTTTTCCCTTTGACCAGCTTCATCCAAATGCCAGGGCTCATCTTTGCAAAGAGATTGTGCTTCTTCCAAATCATCTCTAAAAATCCAGGGGGTGTAGGTTGTATTACTAATGCTACTAATGTCTCTGGTGATATAATTGATCATGAGCAGGACCCAGGTGCAGAAAATTCGGTGCAAAACGGTGAAGAAATAGTGCAAAATGGTGCAGCAACAGGACCAGGCACTGATTTGATGTTGCTCCGCTGGCGCCTTCATCCTCGGACCGCCCACACTCCCACACAGATACGCCTGCAGCACCTGACAGTGCCAACACCCGGGCAGATCCGCCTGCACTGGTCCTAGCCAACACTGGCTCGATGTGTGGGGGGATAGTGTCCGCATCGCCTGCGCCTCTGCGGGACAGTCCGGCACGGACCGCGCTCGTGCCTACCTCTGCCAGTCCCGCCTCACCACGTGTGCTGGTGGATCCCGCGTGTTCGCCTCTGCCCGGCCACTCATCCACTCCTACAACGCCACGCGTCCCGGTGTCTCTCCCGCACCCGGCCGTTGCTGTACCCGACGGATCTTCTGCGGACCACAACGGATCAGATGCTTCTTCGGTGGGAATTCAAGTTGAGGTGTCTTCTCCACCTCAGCGCACACGCTCACAACATGGCATTGTCAAGCCCAAGCAATTTACTGATGGAACAGTTCGATGGCTAAAGTTCTATGCTACTGGTGAACTGGAAAATTTACAGGAAGCTCTAGCAGATGCCAAGTGAAAAAAAGGCAATGGATGAGGAGTATACGGCGCTACTGAAAAATCAAACCTGGCATCTTGTTGAAGCAAAGCAAGGAAGCAACCTGATTGATTGCAAATGGGTTTACAAGATTAAAAGGAAGGCAGATGTAACATTTGACAGATATAAAGAACGCCTGGTAGCAAAGAGATTTAAACAACACTATGGTATTGATTATGAAGATACGTTCAACCCAGTTGTTAAGATTGCTACGGTAAGGCTAGTGTTGTCTATTGTTGTTTCCTGAAATTGGTGATTAAGACAGTTGGATGTTCAGAATGCGTTCTTGCATGGTGTTTTGGAAGAGGAGGTTTATATGAAGCAACCTCCAGGATTTGAAGGTGTAGACTTGACAAAGCTCTATATGGCTTGAAACAAGCTCCAAGGGCCTGGTATGTGAGCTTAAGTTCTAAACTCATTAATCTTGGTTTAACAACATCAAAGTCTGATACTTCTCTGTTTATCTATCAACAATCAGAAGTTGTTATTTATATGCTTATCTATGTGGATGATATTATGGTCACTAGTTCATCTAGTGATGCCGTGACATCGTTGCTACTTGATTTAAAGAAAGATTTTGCTTTGAAAGATCTTGGTGATTTGCATTACTTCTTGGGAATTGAAGTCACATGAGATGGCCAAGGCTTGTGGTTGTCTCGAGAAAATATGCGCAAGGGATCTTGGCTAGAGTTGGTATGAAAAATTGTAAGGCGTCTCCTACACCGTTATCAACGACAGAGAAACTTTCACGTTATGAAGGGCAGCTGCTAAGTGCTGAAGATGGTACATGGTATAGAAGTATAGTTGGGGCATTGCAGTATCTCACGCTTACTAGACTTGACTTGGCTTTCTCTATTAATAAAGTGTGTCAATTCTTGCATGCGCCTACTAGTGATCACTGGACAATTGTTAAAAGGATTCTCAGATATGTTCGTCATACTATGAATATTGGGTTGAATATTGAAAGGTCTAGCTCCATGACGTTAAGTTCCTTCTCTGATGCAGATTGGGCAGGTAACATTGTTGATAGAAGATCTACAGGTGGCTTTGCAATATTTCTGGGACCAAATCTTGTATCTAGGAGTGCTAGAAAACAAGCTACAATGTCTAGGTCAAGTACAGAAGCAGAATACAAATCTATGGCAAATGAACTTGGAGTTAAATTGCAGCAGCCACCTACTCTATGGTGTGATAATTTGGGAGCTACCTATTTGTCAGCAAATCTAGTATTCCATGCTAGAGCAAAGCATATAAAAATTGATTTTCATTTTGTTCGAGAATGAGTAATAAAGAAGCAATTGCAAGTCAGATTTATTTCTACCAAAGATCAGATTGCAGATGGCTTCACCAAGGCGTTATCGGTTGGGAAGCTTGAAGAGTTTAAATGCAATCTAAATCTAAGATGTAAAAGGAGTTAAATCTCAGATGTAAAAGGAGTTTAGATTGAGGGAGGATGTTAGAATATCTTGTAATGAGTTCAAACTCTACTTGCATTGTTAGGTGGTTCGGTGATGTTGTAAAGTATGCGAACCACATACAATGACAAGTCTCATGTATATCTCTTGGGCTTTTGACCCTATATAAATTAAACATGCACCCGTGGTGAGCCAAGATAGGCAACCACATTTCTTCGATTTCTTACAGGTGCAGGATCTGGTAAAAATGGATTTCGCTGAAGTATACCACTACGGGGTATGTTCTGCTTGAAAGCATTTGCTTCGTCGTGCAGATCATGCTCTTCACTTGCAAGATGCGGATGCAGAAGAAGTTGGCGCAGTCCCCCAACCCCGCCCCTGTCCTGCTAGAGACCATAAAGATCATGGAGCACAACGGGTGGAACCTCATCGCTGAGGACCACACAGCGGAGCAGAGTATTACTCAGCAGTTCCATCACCAGCTTTTGGATACGGTTGTTCGATCGTGCAGGCTCAAGACGTTTGGATGGGGTAGCTGATGAGAGGGAATATTCAATTATTCAGTGGAACAAATTACATCTGTAATTTGTTAACGAAGTAGGGATGCAAATTGAATCCTTGCACTTTATTCATCAGAACTGCAAACAATTTGTTGACACGGCTCTATTATAGCATCGCAGTGGTTGGTGATGTTCTTGTTTATTTGGTTGACACTGCTAACACTATGACATGCACAGGCACATATCGTTTCTTGCTACAAACAATTTTCCTTCTTCAGCGCTCGACGATCAAGAGAACAACAATATGTATATATGTGTAGGGAGAAATAACTTGGAAGCAGCACTAAAAATTAGTGGTAATAGTCCGTCAACCCGTGCACCAGCACGGGCTACTGGTTTGTAGTTTTATATATTCCTTGCTTAATAGGCCAGGTACAAAGAAGAATTTGAATATCAATATGGTTTAGACTGTAATTTAGAAAGATGTGATTACGTATATAAATTATAAAAATGAGTGCAATTAGTAACAACTTAAACACCGTATAGTAAGATTAAAACATGAGAACACATGCAAATGAGTGTCACTATGCTCACAAATTTGTGTGATTGATGGATTCAGTATACCTTTTCTTATAGGGAAAAGTATTACAATCATAACAAAACACTAAGATCGAGAAATTTTTATGTTTGATATTAAAATAACAGAACCCATTTCTGTCACTCCACATTGTTAGTTGTTTTCTTTTCACATTAAACATGTTTGCACAAACCATTAAGTCAAGCCATAATGTTGACTGATATCTAAATGGACAGGTTGCTCGAGCATGAGGACCCCAATATATCCAGTCAAAAGATATGAATGT
>NC_028452.1:43901930-43919704 GCF_000263155.2 Setaria italica | reverse complement strand
GGAACATACTCCTCTGTGACTGCCACCGGTGAGTATTTAGTTAATAAATATATCCTAGTCAGCGTCAAAAGCTTTTATAACCTTGACTATAATTTATATGACCAATTATTTGTAATGGTCAAAGGTACAGATAGTAATATACCCATTCGACATGTTCTGACAATTTTGCTTCAATAGTAATTTTACAATATATAAATAAATATTTTTTAAAAAAAGTGGCGATCCATCTTATACAACATCAAATCGTAATCATAGAGAACAAATAGCATAACAAAAGGTATAATTCATATAGGATTTCTAAAAGTAACATTGTTATAATTTAATATGTTAACATATTAAAATAAAAAACATTTAATATGCTAACTTTGGACATAGAAAAGCATTATAAGGCAAACTCATTTGCACGTGTATTTTTATTTTCCATCCCACCACTCGCCAGACTGATGATATGGCAGCAGTTCAGGAAATTATTGTCTTCCTGGGGTTTTTAGGTCATTATAGCTTACGAATACTTAATTCACTACAAGAGGAATGGGTCTTAACGATGGGAAATGTGGTCGTTAAAAGTCCAGATGTGCTCATTAAAAGTTATTAGCGACCACATTATTGTGGTAGTCCATGGTCGTTAAAGGCTCCGTCATTAATACAATTAACGACCACATACAATTTTCTGTCGTTAGTTTTTCAACGACCGGCTGAGATGTCGTCGTTGATAATAGGGAATTAATGACCACATTTTTAGTATTAACGGCCACATTTTTGATCATTAATATTATTACAACATCTCTTATGAGGTATTATCGGCAACCACTTTTAGTAATAACGACCACATTTTTTTGCTGTAATAATATTTCACTACATACTGCGGAGCATTGACGACCACTTTTTTAGCACTAATATTTTCACATTAGCCGTTAACGACCACATATATAGCATCTGTCACAACTTTTATACTATCATTTATTTGTAACAACAGAAGATGGCAAACGATACTAAGTTAAATTGTTTCTTTGCAACAGAGAAAAATTAACCATTCTAGAACAGGAACAATCCTATTAAAAAAAATATGATAAGATTCACTACTTTGTCTTATGAGAAAGCACACTATAGCAGTAAGCTATTGAAGGCATGGACGGATCAATGGCCTCCTCGTGAACAGTTCTTGTCCCACCTCTGATAATAATCTTGTTCGTCCTTATCCCTACAATAGGCATATATATTATATCAGCACACAAATAATAAAGAAACAGATCAAGCAACTTTTTTAGCATACATGCTTACAGCTAATCCTTCTGATTCATGTTGGTCAAATGGTCCCACCAGGCATGAAAATGATAAATTCATTAGTAATAAAAATTGAAGCCAGAGACACCAAATTTCCACTATTTTTCTCCCGACAACATACAGATATATCCCTGCATTGGTGGATACAAATGGCGATCAGTTGATTCAGTCGCAGGATTTGCCAACAGAAAGAAAGTATCTATACATTAAAATGATCACTTGAGGTATATACTTACCGTTAAAATCATATTTCACCATTATAAATCTTGTTTATGCAGATATCAAACATTGAAACATCTAATAAAATCACCTGTAAAAGCATAAGGGGAAACATTAAAAGCGAACAACGTACTATTATTGCTGAAAGGTGAGATTTCTAGTTCATATGAACTTGCCTAATTAATAGAGAAGAGTCCAGCAATTTGAAGGAAACATGTGCAACAATTAATCAAAAAATTATTAGACTGCTTGCAGGAAGCGATCTTTATCGTAGACTATTTAGAAAGGATAACTCTGATTCAGCTAAGCCCCAACTTATAACTGAAAAATGTAAGAGTTGCATTATTTGGATTAGTCAAGCAGACAGAATTTCAGATGACTACTGATATTATTCATTTTTGAAAGGAACTTCTGATATTATTGGATGACTAGTTAGGGTAACATCACAGTGGAATGCAACCATCATCTATCTCTTTCTGATATAAACATGTATGCTGATTTCACGCCAGATACGACATGGCAATAAATCTAACACATACACTTGAAAAAATAAATTCTAGGTCTGAATATACATTAATTCATTTAAACAAATGGTCCTCCACAACCCATATGTGCAATAATTTACTCAGAGAACGAATACCCAGTCTATTGTACTTGATCACATAAGCACGTCGGAAAAAAAAGATTTCCTCTGGTTCGTTAATAAATTGATGGATGAGCTGCTTATATAATTGACTGAGTACTGTGAATACGATTACTACTTTTCTTATCAAGTTTGATTCGTTGCGAGTCCTGACCTGACTACCACTCCCAAACAGGCCGTCCCGGCCAGCTCGGCCGGAAGCATCGCGGCCGCTCGTCCGCGCCAGCGGACGGTGGATGGCTGCAGCCTTGCGGCCGAGTGCGTGCGGCCTGCCCTCTACCAGTGCCACGGGCATTGTACTCGAGTTCGCGACCCTTGAGTGCACGCTGCATCCACTCGAGAAAAAAATATGCACGTGCGTGGGATTCGAACCCACAACCTCAAGCCTCATGTGTAACTTCCTTACCATCTCACCTACATAATACATCTGACTAAGTAGTGGATGCAATCTTTTTGTACTAACTCGTGGGGGACCCACCAATAGGGACTAAAGCCCTCGAAGACTTTAGTCCAGGCTTGTAACACCAATCGGGACTAAACAATCACCATTAGTACTGCACTAGTGGAAAATGGACCTTTAGTCCCGGTTGGTAGGGGTCATAGATCCCAAAAATCCATCAAGGACTAATTATTCAAGACAAAAGGGGGTTCGAAAAATGCCCTTTCCACTCCGCCCGCGCCTGCCGGCACCGCTCCGCCAGGCCCGCGCTGCTTGTCTCCACGCTCTGCCCGCACCCGCCTGTGTCGCTCCGCCGGGTCTGGCCACTCCGCGCCCGCCATGTTCCACTATGGCGTCGCTCCGCTCCACGCTCCGCCAGGCCTGCACCCGTCGGCCGCCCGCTCGTGCCCCCATGCGCCGCTCGACCTGGAAGAGGAGAGAAGATAAGGGAGGAGAGAGGAGGAGATAAGGTGGAAAGAGAGAGGGGGGAGATAGAGGCTTAGGGAGGCATTTAGGCCCTGTTTGGCACGGCTCCACTCCTAAACTCCAGCAACTCCATCAAAAAATTCAGCGAAACACCCCAACTCCAAAACTCCATGGAGTTACCAACTCCATGGAGCTGTAGTGCAAATGGAGGTGGAGTTTTGGAGCACCTCTTTTGCTGCTCCAGAAACCTCTCTTTTGAACCTCATCGTGGAGTTGGTGGGTAATTACCCACCAATGCCATTGGTTACACAAAAAAACGTTTCATTCTATTCTCCCTTCTATTCTCTCCAGCCCCACTCGCCGCCAGAGCCCCGCCCGCCGCCGCCCGTCGCCGCCCGCCGCGGCCCGCCGCCGCCCGTCGCCGCCCGTCGCCGCCCGCCGCCGCCCCCGTCGCCCGTCGCCACCCGCCACCCGTCGCCGCCCGCCGCCCGCCGCTTGTCGTCGCCCGTCGCCGCGCCAGTCGCCGCGCCCGTCGCCGCCCGCCGCCACGCCCGTCGCACGTCGTCGCCCGCCGCCCGTCGCCGCCCGCCACCTGTCGTCGCACGTCGTCGCCCGTCGCCCATCGCCGCCGCCCGTCGTCGCCCGTCGCCGCCCCGCACCGCCCCTGTCGCCGCCCACCCCGCCGCCCAGCCCGCAGGCCGTCGCTACCCGCCGCCGCCCGCCGCCTCCCGTCGCCGCACCCGTCGCCCGTCGCCGCCCGCCGCCTGTCGTCGCCCGTCGCCGCCCGTCGCCGCCCGTCGCCGCACCCGCCGCCCGCCGCCTGTTGCCGCCCGCCGCCCGTCATCACCCGTCGCCGCCCACCCCGCCGCCCGTCATCGCCCGTCGCCGCCCACCCCGCCGCCCGTCACCGCCCAGCCCGCCGCCCACCCTGCCGCCCGTGGAGGGTCTCCCGTGTGCAGCACAGTGCAATGGAAAAAGGGGAAGAAGAAGATGGGATAGAGAGGATGACAAGTGGGGCCTTAATTAGGGGGCAACAATGGCAATCCACACTGAAATCGATCTTTTTTGGAGCTGAGAGCACCCATCTAGCCAAACACCCCATTTTTGTTCTGGAGTTTTGGAGCGGAGCTGGCTCCATGTGGAGTTCAGGAGTGGAGCAGCTCCACCCGGAGTTGGAGCCATGCCAAACAGGGCCTTAGTCCCGGTTGGAAACAGTCAATGACATCGCGCTCTGTGAAATCCACGATTGTGGCCTTCTTGTCGAGAAGCGACGTAAGTAGCTCCGTAGGGTCTCGCATTCTTATTTCTTGACCTGAGACAAGTCGATCCTATTGCTAAGATGTTGCATTACCCTAGAGTAGTTGTTGGTGAACGTCACCTTGAGGTCCTTCCATGAGTCGATCGAGTTCTTGTCCAACGATTCGAGCCAGGTAAGTGGCGCCGTCTCTGTGCAGATGGGGAAGTAGTTGACTTTGGTGTCATCATTTCCCTCAGCTGCTTGTACTAATAGTGAGTAGCAACTAAGGCATTGGACTTGGTGATGCCCAGAGGTTTGAATTTTTTGGGTAGAGTTGTCCTCCTTACACGTTTGGAGAAGGCAAAGAACCTATCGATATCATCTCCTAGGTGTTTGACTTCTTGCTCGCAGTTGCGGCATTGTTGATCTTATTGTGGAGGTCTCCTACTAGGCGTTCAGGCTCTAGGTTAGCCCCACGATGGCCGCGGCCTCCCGAGGGTCCTGCGTGACTACCTTCAGCTCCAGCTTGGTTTGGTCTGGTGCCTCCAAGTTCACTTGGTCTGGACAGAGGGCCTCTATGGCTACTGCTATGTTGAGTTCACTAGGAAGTAGTGCGTTGGACTAACTATATCGGATTTTGCTGATCGAGTTGTTCGTACGTGAGTTCCGCCAATTCAGCCAACTGTCTAGTGTACTTGTTCTGGGGCATCGCGCGAGTGATGAGATCAAAAGACACGATGGTAGCCAGGGGAGTATGATAGTGACGCATTTGAACTACTTCAAAGGTGTTATCCAAGTTCTGGATTGGTAGGTCCGGTGCAAGGTGGCAGCGACGCTCTACTCTTGCGGCGTTCCTTGCTTGTCGTCGAGTTCTTTGAGCTTCAGCCTCTTCACCAACAACATTGGTGGTCAGCTCGTCCAGTGAGACGTTGTCTAGGTGACGCTCATGCCATAGGTTTCTGTCTCGTTGCGCTTCTTCTTTGTCCTCTTGTCCAGTAATGAGGGCGAACAGCTCTCTCTCTGAAGAGTAGCTTCCCGAGCTCGAAGTGATGATCTCCATGGTGCCGCCTTCCTCCTAGATGGGTGATAGCAGAACTCCCTCCTGGTACGGGAGAGTGTCGAGGTAGGCGACGAGGCACGAATCATCATCTTTGCCGAAAGTTGGTGGCTTCATGTTGGGCTAGTAGACGAATCTACCTTGAGGGGTTGATGTGATTACTAGGCCCTGCTGCGGTCATGTGATTACCAAGTCCTGCTGTAGTCCACGATCGCATCCGTATCGGATTGTAATCTAGACAAGGTCATCTAATAGATAGTGGTCGCGTTGTAGAGTCCGAACAGGAATCATCTTTGGTAGGAATTCAACTCGCACGATGGATTATGTGCTGCCTCATGAAAGTTAATGTAACTGGTGGAAGAAGTCGAGTTAAACTCGGACTTGTCCCCCTAGCCTCTGACTAGGTCAGAAATTGAAATTTTGCCGAAATTCTTGACGAGATCCTCCAGGGCTTGATGTTGGAGCTTCATGGTTTGTTGCTTCTTCTCTTGGGTTGACGCAATCTGATGGCGGAAATTTCCAGTGCCGCTGCAATGCAAACCCAAGAGCCGAAGATGACTGTCGCGCCTGCTTCAAACGCGATGATTAGCTTGATGAATGACTTGTGCCATCGAATTTGCTAGTAGATTCTTGGCGAGGACCCCTACCTGGAGCACCAGCTATTGGTGTTTAAACCCGGCGACCTACCGAGAGGGTGTCCGAGGTACTGTTTTGGTTAGTGGGGCTCGCCAAGATCAGGAACTCGAAGGTAAACATAGACACACGATTTAGAGAGGTTCGGGCCACTGAATAGTGTAATAACATACGTCCTGTGTGTTGGCTAGATTCAATTGCTTTGGAGGGGTCCCTACATCACCTTATATTGCTGGGGGGCATTGTTACAGGTCGGTTGGTTATAAGAATACTAGTCGGATACAACTAGAGGAGTCCTACTCTTATTACAACGAGTACTTTCCTAATCCTCAACTAGTACGTGTCTTTCCATGTAGACTACGTCGTCCTACGCTATGGTCTCCATGTCAGATACATCTTGGTGTCAAGCTCCACATTTAGGATTGTCCAAACTTCTGGTAGGCTCATAGATGTATGTACGACAATTGGTTAACTGTAGCATCCAGCATATGAATTCACATCGAGGCAAATTGTTCTGTAACAATGCAATATTCACCGTAGTTTTAAAATAAATTGATGTGACCCTAGTACTGTCGTTGTCAAGATTAGCGGATTGAGACTACGGCTAGTAAATTTCTTTTATGCGCGTAAGGCTTCGGATGGTGGCGTGGGAAGACACGGGGTTAGACTGGTTCGGGCAAGGAAAGCCCTATGTCCAGTATGAGGAGCTGCTCGTGTTACCCACGCATGGTTTGTAGTAGGGGTTACAAACAGGCGAGAGAGGGAGCTGGTCCAAAGTCTCTTGGGTGTGCACTGATGCTTGTGAGGTGAGTGTGTGTGTTCTGTTGTCTTCCAAGTCCTCTCAGTATTGGGGCTCCTGGTTCTCCTTTTATAGCACAAGGAGGGCTCACGGTTACAGGTGAACCGGGTGTGTGGAGAAGTAAAAGAGATAAGCTAAGTAAAGTAAAGTACAAAGAGAAGGACCAAGTTCCCGTATCGCCGCCTCCTGCTCCGACCTCCGGCTCCTGTCAGTGCGGCCACCGGAGGAGGGCGGCTGCCGCCGGTCCTCCGAGCGACTGTCACCGCTGGGCATGATGATGGTGTCCGGTCGTGGCAACTGTGCACGTTGGGGGAGACGACTGACCCCTGTTGTCCTGCTTATTAACCGTGGAACACGGATGTTACGTCCTTGTCGCCGGATATGCTGGGCGCGAGAATGGGCGGCGCTCCCTCCTGTGCCGGGCGGCGCATGCCATGAGTGTCCTATGGCGAATCAGGGAGAGCCGCGGCCACTGTACCCTGCGCAGTCGTGGCTATAGTGTTCCGCCCGGGTACTTGTGGCGGGTCACGTCCAGGGCGCGGGCGCCTTTCTGCGCGCCAGAGTCGCGGCGCATTTATGGCAAGATCGGTAAGGGGCCCATGAGATCCGCGCCCTCGTCTGCCGGTCTGCGCCCGAGGCGGACCCTTGTCTTGTGGGCCCGGATGAGTCCGGCCCCCATGCGCCCAGGATCGGGCGAGGCGGAGCCTTGCGGTGAGGGGTTGGGTGCACCCGACCCTGGGACCGTGGGTCAGGCGAGGTGGAGTTTCGTCATCAAAGGGTCGGGAGTGTCCGACCCCGGGGCCCTAGGTCAGACGAGATGGAGCGGGATGTTCCTTGCCCATGCTGGGTCGGCGGTAATCGTCATAACCATAGGTGGGCCTGGGCCTTCATGATTGTTGTTTTAAAGGACATTAGGAGGTCGTTAATATTTCTCTCCAACAAGTACCTAGCTTCATATCAGAATTGCAACCCCCTCCCGAGATGAGAGATGTTTTCAAGATTCACCATCATTTCCCTTCAAGCTTAAAGCTGTACGGTTACAATCCTCTACTGATACCAACATTGTACCAAATGTTAGTTCTACACATGTCAATTTTAAAGGTTTACAAGTAGCATTACCCTTTTTACAGCCTAAACATGAGCTTCAAGTTGCTCATAGTTGATATATTATAGGATATAAATCTAACAGCTATGGAGGTAAGATAGCTATCTAACAGCCCATGTGTGGACTAATTGTAGCCACACCATCTTTACCACTAATTTCTACTGCACACTACTGGGGAATGCGCTATTAGTAATGGTTGGGAAATCCCTGGTTATTTGAACCGGTGGTATTAAAAAATTATAAAAAAATGAAATCCCCATCGGCCGCTCCGCTACCGCTCCGCGTCCGTCCTCGCCGGCCCCCGCGACCCCCAGTCTCCGCGCCCACCCGCCCGCGCGCCGCCTCTCCCACTGCTCGGGGAGGCAGAGGAGGAGGAGGAGGAGGAGGAGGAAGGAAGAGGGAGACTGTGAGGGAGAGTACCGGTGGGGAGACTGAGAGAGAGTTCTGTGAGATAGAGATAGAGGAGGGGGATGGGAGGAGAGAGGTAGAGGCGGATGGGAGGTTTAGTACCGGGTGGAGTCCCCATACGGCACTATTGTGTTTAGTACCGGGTGGTCTTTTAGGTCCGGTACTAATGCTCACATTAGTACTGAACCAAAATGCAACCGGTACTGAGGCCGTGGACGAAAGGTCCATTCCCTATTAGTGGTAGTTATTTGTAGCCAATAGTAATTTTAGTTCTTATCAGTTCCTATGCAGATACAGCACATGCCAAAAGAAAAGCAACTCTCGTATATGAATTTGGAATTATTTTTACAAACCTCAGCTCTAAGAAGAGCATTCTCAGCCTTTAATACACAAAGGCCGCATACTTTCTTCCTCTGTTCAGACTTGATTACCAAGCTCGCTAGCGTGCAATTGACCATAGTCCATATGGATCCATCTGGCCCATCTTGGAGGTAGGAAGTGAAGACAAAACCATATGGATCCATCAAGCATCTCACAATAGACATAGGAAGCAATGACATTATTAGTGGAATTTAAACAAAGAAAATTGCCCTTGGACGAAGGATCGATCAACCGGAAGTTGCACGCATGAAGTCGTGAATGACTGACCTTATGTGATTCTTGTTCTACCGAACCTGCAAGTCAAAATGCATTTGAATCCTCCTGAAGTATAGTCGAAGTGCACGAATACATGCAAGGACAACGACCGCCTCATCGCCTGCCTGCCCAGCGTTGGCCCTGCCAGTGTGCCACCACCACCATGCATGATGTCAGCCGGCAGCACGCCGGCGCCGGTCAACATTCTTGTTGCACGTCACCAAAAGCCACGCTACTATAGCGTGTGGCAGGTGTGGCGCTCTTTTATGGCGCCACAGCCCTGTGATGTCGTGTGGTTTGGCTGGGAACAAAGCACGCCCCGCCAATCGTAGGTGCTCAGTCGATTCCTCATCTCCCGTGGCTTAGCCACCAAGCAGCTTCCTACATACAAGGCACAGGTCTCTGCATGCAGACCACTACTAAGCAACTCGTCTCAACTCTCAACGTACAGCAGGCTCCAGTCCACCGCCGATGCATGCACCCGTGCAAACAGATTGACCTATTCCTGCTCCTGATTGTGTGCGACGACTCCATCCACCAAGCTCCTGGCGGCACACGTACCTCCACTCACATCATGGCTGCCACTCCTGGCCATGCATGCAGCATGACAGACACGAACACAACTAACATGGACTCAACGCTGCACTGATCAACACGAATGAAGACGTACGATAACAGTCCCACTAAGCAATTTTTCGCAGGCGGGCCTTGCAGGCTCGCAGGTGGGCCTGCGCCCTCTTACATTCCCACATAAACACCGTTCGTCTCTGTTCATGCGTGGAGCAGCGGCAGTAGGTGGGGCAGGGGTGTGGAGGCAGCCTCCAGTCGCGCAACAGAGGGTGGCCGGGGCAGGGGTGTGGAGGCGGCCTCCAGTCGCGCAACAGAGGGTGGCCGGGGTGGATCCCATAGGGTGGCGGTGGCGAGGCCAGCCTGAGAGGCGGTGGCAGTGGCAGAGCTCGCACGAGGTAGGGCAGAGGTGGATCCCATGGGGCGGTAGCGGCGTGGCGAGCTTGGAAGGTGACGGCGCTCGCCTCAGGTAGGCGGCAGCAGGCTAGGCAGGGGTGGATCCTGTGGGGCGGCGGCGGCAGCTCAGAAGGCGGTGGTGGCAGTCGCGCGAGGTAGGCGGTGGCAGGCTGGGTAGGGGTGGATCCCGTGTGGCGGCGGTGGCGGCTCGGGAGGCGGCGACGCTCGCTTGGCGCTTGCGCGAGGTAGGCGAGCCCGGGATGCAATGGCAGACTGGGCATGGGCGAGCGACGGTAGTGGATGACATGTGGGATCCACATACAATAGTTACAAACGGTGTTAAATGACATCCAATCGACCCTCTCAACCCTTTCAACCAAATATAATATGGGTTGGATCCATCCCCTTCAACCAAACACGAGATGGATTGGATCCAACCCAAAAAAGTGGAACGGAGCCAACCCGTTCCACTTGATCCCAAAATCAAACACATGCTAAGCAATTTTTCGCAGGCGGGCTTTGCAGGCTTGCAGGTGGGCCTGTGCCCATTTACATGCCTAATTATATTAGAGTTAATTAGTGGATAAAACTAGACAAACAGAGGAGTTGAGAGGCCAAATTTGGATTTGTTCCTTATTATTACACTTTGGCTGGGCCGAGATGGGAGCCCTAGCATATCTGCAGTTGATAGACGGAAGCAGCAACAACATTCTCGCAGCATGGTAGCAACAATCTCAGGGCTAGCAGTGCGTAACGCAGTAGCAACGAGGGGGGAAGTCGTGGCAGTGGCCGGTAAGGTTGTGGACTTTGTCTTCGTCTATGCATGTATCTGAGCAGTGCCAATCATCGATGCACCACCCATGATATTTGCCGCTCAGGTGCCTGCAATAGTTGCCTTCAACGCAGGACATCTCTGCATGCATGAACACGCCGACCGGCCGGCGCACGTATATGCAAGAACGAACGACGTTATTTTGATAGCCAAAAGAATATAATCAAAAAGATCATGGACTTGTAGAAGGACGTACCGGCGGTCATGACGATGAGTAGGAGGACGATGGCGGCGGCTGCAGAGAGATTCTTCCTTGGTGAAGGCACCATTGGTTGCTTGCTTTTTGGTGGAAGTTCGTGCGTTGAAGAAGAATGAGCGATAGATTGAGCCGATGACGATGCGCTAGTGATCGAGTCGAGAAATTTGGCAATTTATGTATATATATAGACAGCGATGAGTCGATGTAGAAGAGAAATTTAATTGGCTGCTCCGCCCATAACCTTATGTTGAAATTAAGCTATCACACTAGCAGGCCAGACAGGTGGTGAACCATCAGACTTACAAGAACGCTCGGAGGAAGCAATGCAAGCTTAAAAAGCATTGCAAGATTATTGCCCTAGTGTTTTCCGCCGCAGAAGCACAACGAGCACTACTGCGCCCAGGCCAGACGCTGAGCTTTCCATCGCCAGTGTCTATTACTTATTCCTATATTTTCTCTTCTAGTTTTGATCTAAAATTTAGTTATCATGAATTGCAATTTTATATGTGTTCTTTGTTTAGGTTTTTTTCCCTGATTTGTTTAATAGAAACCGAAATGTTTATTTATATATATTAACTTGTCATAGGATCGTGTTTTTTTATTTTTATTCTATAGCCATATAAAAACCGATTTGCTAATTTTATGACGACCTCTCTCTATTACCAGTCATCTCTCGTCATCGATTTTTTTTGGCTTTATTTCTCTGTTTTGACCTTTCTTTTTTCCATCTCACTACTATACACACGCTTCGTTCTCCCCTCCGTTCACCCACGATCATAAGGCCGCGTCCATTCACCCACAATCATAAGGCCTTTCATGTACCTTACCCGTCTCCTTCTATTTTCTCTCATACTCATATTCATTACTGGTATTTCTTCTAACTGTACGTTGCCTGCAGGATGGAAATTTCCATCTAGCTGCACTACTAGAAAACGGACCGGTTCCAAATTTGGAAGCTCCTAGAGAGCTTTTTGTGCTAGGTCAAAACACCACCCGATACTAAATGTCAAAATGTGATATTTAGTACCGGGTTATGTTTTGACTGGTACTAATGCTCCGCGAACATTTAATACCGGATCAAGACACCACCCGGTATTAAAGGGTGACATTTAGTGCCGGTAGTGTTTTAACCCAGCACTAAATGGTCTTTCATGAATTACTTCAAAACGAAAGCATCTCTCTCCCAATAACATGTGCTGTGTTGGTGGAATGGTGAGTGAAGTTCACATGAGGCTTGAGGTCATGGATTTGAATCCCACGGACCGCGCACTCAAATTTACACGTGAAAATATCGCATGACTTATGACTCTAGGGGTTTGTAATATTTTTTTCTTTATTTTTTGGAAATTGTTAACGTGTACATACTTATATAAGCTAAGTATTCTTTCTTTTGCAGGATATAAGCTGCTTATTTTTGGCAAGATACATTCTCCTTGTAATCAGGGTATTGCATCCCTTGATTGCCCATGTAATTGGCTATATATTGAAATGGACGCCGCGCACACGGATGTGCTGTGCTTCCCCAAAAGTCTCGCTCTCTCTCTCTCTCGTTTACAGAAATCATTGGTGAGATCTTTTTTTAATGCTGATCGCTTCATCTAAAAGCATCTTTGATGCGTGCAATAATCTCGCCACCTTGGTTTTGTGTTCCAAGGGCGATGTGGTACTTGCAAGGTAGCAACTTGCTGGTTTGTCTGCATTGGATCCGTGATTATCTTTCACTTTTAGCATGTTTATCTTACTCTTCTAGCCTGTATGTGTTCCACGTGTCTCATGCAGTTGTTCCTTGCAGTTGCAGTGTCAGGCCTCGCATTGATCATCTCAGCCATCACGTTTCCCTCGGGTACACCGGGCAAACATTGTATAATTTATATCGATTCACAATTCTCTAAGTCACTGTCATTAAACAACTGGATGTACTTAAACAAGTACATGAATCATTGTCAATGATCTGATTTAAATAAAGCCTCCAAAAACTGCTTGGACTGTGGTTTGACTACCAAAGGATAAAGGAGACCTGGGGATCCTTGACCTGTCAGTCAACAGGATGTTCTACTTTTGAAGAATCTACGCCCTACTGGCTCGAATTTCCTTGTGTGTATGCAATTTCCCTGTGGAATTTTTGGTACACACAGGGAAATTAGCGTTTCCTTGTCGGTTTTCAAAAAACCCTAAGGAAATAGGGAAATTACTCATTTCCTTATGGGTTCGCTCAAACGCACAAGGAAATTCAATAACACATAGGGAAACTGCGAGTTAGCTAAGATACACCGGGAAAATAACAAAACACACAGGGAAATTACTCTGTGGGTTAGCTTAAAACACACATAGAAATTGACAAAACACACAAGAAAATTGCAGCACATGGAATTACCCATTTTCTAATGGTGAATATCTAACTTTTCATTTTTTTTGCATTACAACTTAACATAGCCATGGTTTAGTATGTCTATTCATAAAACTAATTGAACTACAATTTTATGCCATAATATAGTTTTTAAGAATTCAATTGTATTTATACCTACCTATTTATTAGAATTACCTCACCTTTTTAACCACATGTTTTACAAAAAATGGTCACTAAATTGATAGTCGGATGAAGCATATTTTCTTTGAGAAGCTCCAGAGATGTTTTGGGCAAAAATCCTTTAGCACTGGATGATGCGACGGCACCATCGCAGAAAATGTTGGAGCAATGACATCAGAGGGATCCAGTGGCTATGTGACATGAACAGTGGGACCGGATGATTCAATGGGGGCATCGGATAAAGCATCAAATGAATTCATGAGGAACTTGTGTATAGGGATGTTCCGATGCAGGCCAAAAATAGACCATCAGAACATTCGAAGGTATCCTTTTTCACTAGCCGTTGGAGCTAATGCTCTTTGAGCCCTTGGGGCTATTTATACCCCATCACTCGCCCATTTGGAGTTGCTGCAGGGTCCAGGGATGCATTAAAGGCCAAGACTCGTCAAGAACACATCCATGCAACCAAACACTACTAGAATTTAGAAGTTTGCCATGTGTCCACGACACACGGCGAAGCCCAAAAAATACTCAGCAAAGCCTTTGCTGAGTGTTACACTCAGCAAACAGCACACGACGTACACAGTGCTGGCAAAAGTTTCTTTGCCAAGTGTTTTGCACTCAGCAAAGACTTTGCCGAGTGCTAAAACTAACGCTCGGCAAAAAAAAGCAACGTGACGGCGCGAAGACGATCACGGTGCGTTTGTCGAGTGTCTAACAGCATGGACACTCGGCAAAGATGCCATTTTAGGCCCAAAATGTACAGATTTTTGGCCTCTTTGCCGAGTGGCACAGCCCAGACACTCGGCAAAAGATGCCCATTTAAGGCCCAGAATGTACAGATTTTTGCCACGTGTCCTCTATGCCGAGTGTATTTTGCGTGGCACTCAACAAATAGCTCTTTTTCCGAGTGTAACACTCGGCAAAGCTGCCACATATAACCAGTTTATTTGGTTTGGTCAGAACCACGTACCACATTCAAATAAACATCACATCCATCACAGATAGTTCACAATAGGCATCACAGGCAGATCATATTGATATATCCACAACACATCACAAATGCAAATGAACTTCACAATCACAAATGCAAATAAACTACAAAATTACAAGTACATAGTTCACAAAGACTCAAAACACACAAGTATACACTAATAAGGCCTCTCATTGACATCTACTAAACTAACCGGAGTGACTGTGACCACGGTGGCCATTGGTGCATGGATTGTCCTACTCCAGGCTCATTCGATGCCACTGATTGATTCTGCACAAACGAGAAGAGATAAATCATTCACAGTGATTGAGAACAAAACATACAAGTATTAGAAATAAACTAGCAACTAGAAATAGTGATTAATTCTGCGGAAACTAAAAGTAGCTAAGTTACATTGATTGAGAACGAAACAGTGATTACATGGTTAACTACAAACTAGAAATGATCTAGTAATTAGAAACTAGAAACATATGCACATCACAAAGGAGAAAAGATTGATTTTGCATAAACTAGAAACAGTGATGATAAGGTTGCGAAGTGACTCACAATGCCGGATGGAGTATTTGGAGCAGGTTGAGGAGGAGGGACTAGCATCGCTAGCGGAGGTTGACCGATTGCAGCGTAAACACCCCTCATCATTTGAAACATCCGCAGTCGCTCTGCCTCCATCCTCTGCTCGATGGATGCCTCTAGCTCCTCCCGTTGCCTCCTTTCTTGCTCCAGCTGGGCCTTCATTATTTCATCCCAATGTTACACTACCATGCAAAAGTATGTAAAAATCAATGAACCATGAATAAAACAGAAATAACCTGGAGTTCGTCCCTCTAGAACCGTGTAGAATCTGGCCGAGGGCGTATCGCCGGGCTGGAACACGTGATCTGTGCTCGAAGCTCATAGAAAGAGGGAGTACAGGCCGTATCGAGTGTGTCGTCGCCAATCCAGAACCGGCCATGCTTCTTGCCTCCTCCCGCCCTCATGACCACTTCTCCATCAAGGTCATGTGCACTCAGATCGTAGTCTGGGCCATGGACCGCCCTTGCCATCGATGTGTATCCATCAAGGTGACTGTGGATGGTCTCGTTGCTATACGCCGAGGGCGGGTCATCTAGGTTGTAGGTGATGCCAGCCATCACCTTGCCCTTGTGGGCCAAAGCATAAGCCTTGAATTGGGAGCAAGGCTCGCCAGCATTTGCCGCCGACTGAAAAAAACCAATATGATTAGAAATTATGCAGAATTGAGCATTAGAATAAAGAAATGCATTTGCGTATCCATCTAGCCGCGTATCCTGAGAGGCTGAGGTTGCCTTGATGGTGTGGTGCACCTCTCAGCAACAAATGCCACTCCCAGCAAGCGTTGTGATGCTCCTCCCACACGGGGTCACACCACTTGTCCACGATCTGGGCCCAACACTGCAAATCGTGGGCGCACCACCACGAAGGCACCTACGTCATCAAGTATATGACATATAATAAGATGAAATTCAGCATAATTAATCTCAGAAATAATAAGGATTAATGTTCTATATTTACATGCAGGTATTGTTCTCGGGTCAGCTTCATGGTTCTAGCGTCCCATTTATTGACCCTCTCTCCAAGGTGGTCCGCATGGAATTGGATCATGGCCTGGACGTGCGCCTCGTAATGCATGTCCTTGACTAGTTTCTTGGCGGCTTTGTCAGCCACAGCAACCGACTTAGCCTCGTATCCTGTCTTGCGTCTAAAAAAATCCTGCAAATAGACGCGATGTATCCATCCATTATTTCAAGAATGTCCAATCAATGTGATGTATTTAGTAAAGTAGTGCGAGAAAGACTTACCCACAACTCGGCCTTGACATGCTCAGCTCTGTTGGCGAATACCCTTTCCTCCCGATCAAGGGCATCTAGGGTGGCGGCATAGTGGGCCCACATGTATGCCGGCTCGAGAGCTCCTCCAAACTGCACCATGCTAGGGAACTTTTTCCTTGATCAAAAACCCAAGGACGCCATTCACATGGCGTGCGTTATCACCCTACCAACCTTCTTCCAACCCCTACCCAAGTGATTAAGATAAATTATTAGTTTCTATTGTAATTTTGAACATATCGAACGAACAATTGGTGATAACATCTGAAGTTACTTACCTCTCTCTATCAGGTCAAATCAGTGGGCATCTTTCAAGAGGTATTGGTCGCCTCAGGAGGTTCGAGGGACCTCGCAACCACACACACGATGAAGTAGAGGAAGAGGTACCCCCTGCCTCCTTCTGCACCCCTGCCTCCTCCTCCACCTGTACCTCCTCCTCCTCCTTAGCGGGTGAGTGAGAGGAAGGTACCTCCTCAGACCCAGACATTGCCGAAGGTACAGGCGACTCTGGCCTCAACCCGCCTCCACCCTTCCCTCGACCCTTGCTTCCACCCCTGGGTCTACCCCGACGTCTCTTCCCGAACCCTTCAGCTGCATCGGACCCTTTATGCGTTGCTTTTGAGTAAAGCGTCTCTAACCTCCTCATACCGTCCACTATTGTTCAATCACCTACTATTAAAAAGAGTGAACCAATTAGCACAGATAATACATCGAAATAGATGCAAAATAAATAAAACATACTTAGAAAATAACATGGTATGACAAATAATAAATCAATTAGTACGGATCATACATGTATTAGAAATAATCATCATCATCGGGATTAGCTGGATCATAAGTCTCATCATCACTATCACGCATGTCGATATAATCATCCCCGTGCTCCGAAGGAGGAATGTCATCATCACCGTCATTGCTTAAATGTAATCACTGAAGTAATTCTAAGTCCTTCACATTCTGAACCTCGTCTCTGGCGTCCTCATCAGCACTACTTTCATTGTCTACTTCCATACCCTGAGCTTCGGTTAAGTCTATCTCAAAATTCCCTACGAGCCCATCTTCTTGAAAGAACTCTCTATCATATGTGTTGGGGTCTATGTTGTAATGTTCATTGTTTGGGATAGGTAGGTTACCGTGTGGCGATACCTTGTACACAACATCCCAACCCTTAAGACAGTCGACGGTTTGGCACGGTGTGAAAGATAATAAACTTGCGTGGCCTGTTGAGCCACAATATAGACATCGTCTCCTGGTAAGACAGATGATTATCGAATTTCAACTAGCCCAAGAGGGGTGTAGGATGCCTCACCTTGCTGTAGGGAAAAGTGATGAGTCGAGGATGGTGGGGAATAATGTTTGCAATAGCCTCTCTTGCAACAAACGAACATAATAGTGTCAATTATAAATTTCAGCAGCACCTCCCCTACATGGTGAGGTACCATAACCTACAACAAACCAACGACACAGTGGCCAACAACCACATACACTTCTTATACCTTGCAAAACCTAGAACTACCACAGGTGTAGCC
>NC_028452.1:43897255-43900646 GCF_000263155.2 Setaria italica | reverse complement strand
AATAAACCTTAAGGTAGACTTCTGTAATACTGACGTGTCGAGGAGAGGAGGAGAGAGGCATGGCGGAGTGGGGCACGACGGGGAGAGGCGGGGAGGGTAAGCGGTGGGCCGGGAAGAGGCAGGGAGAGGGCGCAGCGGCGAGAGGCAGGGTGGGGCACAACAGGGAGAGGTGGGGAGGGCCGGCGGCGGGCCGGGGAGAGGCGGGGTAGGGTACGGCGGGGAGAGGTGGGGAGAGGACGCAGTGGGGAGAGGCAGGGTGGGGTGCGGTGAGGAGAGGTGGGGAGGGTTGGGGAGAGGCGATGAGAGCCGGGGAGGCTCAGCGGTGGGGAGAGGTGGGGAGGCCTGGCGACGTGGTGAGGAGAGGAGTGGGTGAGGCTGTGTGGCGGTGGTGGTTGAAGAAACGCTAAGGACTCGCGCTCATACGCTAAAAACACGGTTTGCCGAGTGTTGGATCTCGGACATTCGGCAGAGTGTATTTTGCCGAGTGCCACAAACCTTAGACACTCGGTGAATATCTTTGCACTCGGTAAATATATTAATTATTTTTTATTTCCCTATTTTTCATAACGTGTTTTTATTTTTTTGATGTACTTAAAATACCTTGTCAAATTGACTCAACAATATATATGATTTTTGTACGAATATTAGTCCATTATTTTATGCAGTTACAACTCAAATTTAATTTATATCAATTAAAATTCTGTAATTGCACTTAATAAATTAAAATTATCAAACGGATCCAAAAAATTACCAAAATTTTACATGAAACAATCTATGTTCTCTATTGCCTATACAAAAAGTTTTGAAGTCAAACCCCAATTTGATTGTCACTTTAACTCCAAATGTTACCGGTTCCTTTTAAACGCTACGATTCTTCTTCTGAGATGCTTCGGTTTGTAAACATCGTACGTGACAAATTGTGCAAAACCTTCTCAATTTTTTACCATAGCCTCCGTGTATGATATCATCACATCACAAATCTCATGATTTACAGACTTTGTTTGCTTGTTTGAGAATTTAAAAACCAAACAACCAAACAATTGTGGTCGTGTTTTCTGAACAAGATGTTCGAAATTTCTTTTCATTTCCCGGGTAAGGCCTAACACCGAACTCAATAACATGAATATCATTTTTCTACTCATTTTATTCTATTATTTCAATCACTTACAGTTCAAATTTGACTTATACGAAAAAATTCCTAGAAACGCAATGAATTAAATAAATATAGCAAACAGATCTAGAAATATAGAAAATTTTAACTTGGAATACCACATGTTGTATGTTGAGAGTAGAAAAAGTTTCATGGTCAGAAGAGAAAAAAAAATGAAATTATTTGCTGAGTGCCACAGATTTACACTCGGCAAACATATTAACTGATATACACGTGGCACGTTCTTTGCCAAGTGTTTTTTTAATCTTTTGCTGAGTGCAAAAAGTTGCTGAGTGTTTATGCGCGTTTTTGCCGATTGTAAATGTTTGTCGAGTGTTTCCACTAACGGACACTCGGCAAACCTATTAACGGATGTACACATGGCACGTTCTTTACCGAGTGCCTCCCTTTGCCTAGTGTTTTTTTTTCTCTTTTGCTGAGTGCAAAAAGTGGCCAAGTGTTTATGCGCATTTTTGCCGAGTGTTTCCACTAACGGACACTCGGCAAACCTATTAACGGATGTACATGTGGCACGTTCTTTGCCAAGTGCCTCCCTTTGCCGAGTGTTTTTTTTTCTCTTTTTCCAAGTGCAAAAAGTTTCTGAGTGTTTACGCGCATTTTTTGCCGAGTGTAAATGTTTGCGAGTGTTTCCACTAATGGATACCGACAAACCCATTAACGGATCTACACATTCTTTGCCGAGTGCCTCCGTTTGCCGAGTGTTTTTTTCTCTTTTGCCGAGTGCAAAATGTTGCCGAGTGTTTATGCACATTTTTGGCGAGTGTAAATATTTGCCAAGTGTTTTCTAATCTATTTACCATGTGTGGCATTTTTCGCTGAGTGTTTTTGCTTTAGCACTCGGCAAATAGCTTCTTTAGAGTGTGCGATGGAATACAGTCGCCAAAGACTTTGGCACGCGGCAAATATACAGTTTCCGGTAGTGAAAAGTGCTTAAGTGATTCATGAAAGGCTTAGTACAAGCTTAGGAGAGTGATTACTGCTAGGATAGGCTTAGAGAGGAGTGAGTGCAAGGTGTGCCAACCTTGTGATCAGGTTCTAGAGTGAACCACCGCTAAACAAAAGATGTGCCAGCGCCTTGGAGCCTTGGTGGCTCGCTGACAAGTCTTCAACCTTCCGGCTTGGTGTGGAGCAACGTCGATGACCTTGTGCGAGGGATGTGGAGACCCTCTTCCTTCATGGAGAAGCTCCTCAGTGAAGACGGCATCAAGGTGACCGAGGGACTTGGCGTGAGCCTTTGTGGCCGAGCCTTTGTGGCAAGTCAAGGAGCACCTCGGGAGAGACTTGGTGACCGAGAAGTAATACTCTTGTGTGAGTACTTCGACAACGTGGACTAGTGGTGGCTTAGTGCCTACCGATACTATAGGATAAATCCTCGTGTTAAGGGTTTGTTTCCCCTCATCCCCTCCTTACGTTTTTGCATTTCATACTTGCAACTTGTGTGCATTTACTTTCCTAGAGTAGTATGTTAAGAGGATTGACTATAGGTTGCGAAACTTATTTTGGGATGAGAGTTTCACACTAGATCAACCGTAGATTGCACATCTAGATAGCATGATCTAGTTTATGTTTTGTTGTAACTAGCGGTAGCCATATGTTTAGCATTTAAGTTGCCTAATTCACCCTCTCCCGGCTCCTCTTAGGCTACGAGCACCTATTCCTTTCGGTTTAATTTTGTTATGGTTCCTTCTTAATTAAGATTCATAACAGTTTACCATGGCGGTTCTATTTTACTAAACCTCGGTGTTACCATATTATTATTGAATACCTTGTTGCATCTCTGGTTATATGTCACATACACGCATACTTTTCGTGGATTTTGTTTTCAAATTGAACAATTGTAGTTTCATGGTATGAAGAGAGTACATGGAATTAAATCAGATGGTACATCTACATTATTGGTTTTAGTAGCTAGATGTATTCTCATTTGGCCGATAATAAAATAAGAGCAGAAAAGAGCTCCAAGCAGCAAGAACCAGATAACCATGAGGCATTGTGACTTTGTGAGCATAGTTTATATTGATACGAAACTCTTGTGACATGCTCCGGTAGGCATCATAGGTATTGGGATTATCTTTTGCGCAGGCAGCAGCGATAAGCGAACGGACATGGCCAATAATCCTAAACGTGCCGAGTGCAGAGGAGGTGGGGTGCTTGAAGAAAGAAATCCCGAGCATGCCGCGGCGGCCCCCCCCGGGCGGGGGGGGGGGGGGGGGGGGGGGG
>NC_028452.1:43844895-43897155 GCF_000263155.2 Setaria italica | reverse complement strand
AGCTAGCTGCCCTAGAACAAGGTTTACTTTTAGGCGCGGGGTGGGTGTAACACCCCGCTTCCCACGTAGAACATATGCATAACACCTCTAGGGCAGAAATGAGAGAGAGAGAGAGTTGGTGCATAGACAACGCAAAATAATTTTTGATTTGACAGGACCGGGAGGTTTCGATAATCAAAGGAGCATCAATGTGGCAAGCAAAACCTCGTATCCCTAAGGTCATGCTGTGATGGCTTACGTCTAGCTACAATAGTGATGTCATACAACCTATCAGACTCCTCCACGAGGAAAAAAAATTAAATACTATCAGCAGGTAAATTAAAAATGCATTTCTTGCTGATTGAGATATGTCACGCTGAAGTTATTTTTAGACCGCTCTGAGTGATAGAGTCGGTGAAGAGAGTGGACCCAAGACAGATATGTCACGTATGTAGTTTCATGCTACTTCCTTTCATTTTCAAATTATCAGTACCACCTAATGACTTCTTATGGAGTTTGAACTTGATCTTCTCACACATTTTGAATACTATTTTACCCATAGCTGGTTTAGGAGCAAAATTATTCTCATTGGTGCCATCGAAAAAGTCCTTCATCGAAAAAGTGCTGCTGTCTGTACTCATCCCACATCTGAACCTCATCTTCCCAAAGCTTCAGGCCTCGTATGAGAATGGTTAGAGAAAGGAACTTTCTCTTGTGATATAGCCATGGAGGAAGGTTGTATATGATCATCAGAACTGACCATGTGCTGTGCGTGCTGCTTCTTTTACCAAATATATTCATACCGTCTATACTCAACGCGAACCCTACATTCCTTTCTTCATCTGAAAACTCTGGATAATTGGCATCAAAGGTCCTCTACTGAAGAGCATCGGAAGCATGTCGAAACGCATTGAAAGCATGTCGAAACTTTCCGTCAGCCTTTACTGGGTGATCAGCATGCCAAGTCATCATTTCAGCGGTCCTTGGGTTTGAGAACAAACACTTCAGACATTCCACCACCGGCAAGTACCACATCTCCAAGGTAGGGACTCTGCTCTAAGCAGTCGTGTCAGTATCTGTACAGGACTCATCCTCCACTTGAGCATCAGCACTTTCCTTTGCACCCTTCTTCCTCTTATTCCCTATGGAGGAATCGACACGGTCCTCACAGAAATCGGCATTACTTTTATAACGGGTAGCATCGCAATTTGGACACTTTTCCAATGCTGCATACTCACCGCGGTATAATATGTAGTGATTCCTGCACGCGTGTATTCTTTACAAACATATCTTCAATTGATTAATAATCTTCTTTGCTTCGTATGTGTTTTTTGGCACAAAGTTAGGTTTCGGGAGCAACTTTCCCAGCAGAATGTGGAGATCATTGAAACTATTATCTGACTAGCCGAATTTAATCTTTAGGATCAGAAAATGAAAGACAAAACACAACACTATCCACTCCTTCCCACATCCCTCATACATATGGTCCTTTGGTGCCTTCTTGAGTGTCTCGAAATTCTCTGACCATTTAGCACTCCCTAGCAACACTTCCGGTTCAATATGGTGCAACATGTCCTCCACATCAACATCACGTTCCTCGTCAACTTGTGGTTCCACACGCGTATCTGTTTGATCACCATTTTGATCTCCACGGTCATAATCATCATCCATCATAACATGATCATTTCATTTGCATCATTACCACCCATTTCAGCAAAGCCAGTATTGATGTCTGTGTTATTCAAAGTACCTCCTGCCTTACCGTGGTGGGACCAAATTGTGTATCCATCCACAAAACCTCGCTTTATCAAATTTCTCTTAAGGACATCAATATTCTCCCATACAATATTGTTGCTAGAGTCAAAACATGGACAACGTATTTGCTTTGTCTTGCAAATACGAGCGTGCTTCTCCGTAGCCTCGACAAACTTTGATACCTCTGATATGAATGTATGCGAATGTCTCCATATGCCATGCATCGATACTCTATGGTCCATCTTTAACAACCTATGGCAGCAATTCTATATTATATTAACTAATTTAATGAACTACGGGTTGTAATTCTATAATCTCAATTAAATTATAGATGTAGTAACTAATAAGTAGAAAGAAATATAATAAAAATTAATTCTATATTACCCTAAATGAAACTCAATTAAACCATGGATGTAATAATTAATAAGTAGAAGGAAAAAAATCAAACTTAATTATGTATAAAATTCAATCAAACTCATTAATTAAAACTATGGATGTAATAATTAATATGTAGAAAATATAATCAAACTTAATTCTATATTACATTAAAATGACAAATATAGCATTTTAGTGGTTATAAAATGACCCTCGAATTTTATTTAAAAAATAATCCATATCTAGTTATTTTGTCTCTCTTCCCTCTTCTAGGTCTAGATCTGGATCTGGATGTCAACCTAATGAAGCTAGAAATGATGGATATAGGTTGAAAAAGAAGGTTGGAATGGCACAAACTTGTCTTTTATAGCCACCTTCTCCAAAGAAAACAAGAGCAAAACCTTCCCCCTTAGATTTGGTATTTTTTAAGCTTTTTCCGTGCTCCTCTCGGACAAACTCCGAATGGAAGGTTGGCTCGGGAAAAAATTGTTCGCGGCTTTATCTAGACGGCATTTGTGCTGGTGGGCTACCTAACGCACCCGCCAACACAGATGCATCCCATCTATGCTGGTGGGCGCTATCTGTGCTGGCTGGTACTAACCCAGCGGTCCCGATCATCTTTGTGCTAACGGGTGCTAATTCTGTCGGTCAGCATGCTAGCTGCACGACTCGGCCAAGCTCTCCCGTGGCTTAGCCTCCAGGCACACATACCTGCACTCACATCATGGCTGCCACTCCTGGCCACTGCGCCATGCAGCATGACAGACACGAACACAAGTAACATGGACTCAACGCTGCACTGAACACGAATGAAGAGCGTACAACAAGATTAAGTCTAACAGTGCCCACTAAGCAATTTTTCGCAGGCGGGCCTTGCAGGCTCGCAGGTGGGCCTGCGCCCACTTACATCCCTAATTATATTAGAGTGAGGGGTTAAAAATAGAAAACAGAGGAGTTGAGAGGCCCAATTTGGATTTGTTCCTTATTATTACACTTTGGCTGGGCCGGGCTGGGAGCCCTAGCATACAGTTGATAGACGGAAGCAGCAACAACATTCTCGCAGCATGGTAGCAACAATCTCAGGGCTAGCAGTGCGTCCAGCAGTAGCAACGAGGGGGGAAGTCGTGGCAGTCGCCGCTAAGGTTGTTGACTTTGTCTTCGTCTAAGCATGTATTATCGCAGTGCCAATCATCGATGCACCACCCATGATATTTGCCGCTCAGGTGCTTGCAATAGTTGCCTTCAACGCAGGACATCTCTGCATGCATGCATGAACACGCCGACCGGCCGGCGCACGTATATGCAAGAACGAACGACGTTATTTTGATAGCCAAAAGAATATAATCAAAAAGATCATGGACTTGTAGAAGGACGTACCGGCGGTCATGACGATGAGTAGGAGGACGATGGCGGCGGCTGCAGAGAGATTCTTCCTTGGTGAAGGCACCATTATTGGTTGCTTGCTTTTTGGTGGAAGTTCGTGCGTTGAAGAAGAATGAGCGATAGATTGAGCCGATGACGGATGCGCTAGTGATCGATCGAGTCGAGAAGTTCTGCAATTTATGTATATATAGACAGAGATGAGTCGATGTAGAAGAGAAATTTAATTGGCTGCTCCGCCCATAACTTAACCTTATGTTGAAATTAAGCTATCACACTAGCAGGCCAGACAGGTGGATGAACCATCAGACTTACAAGAACGTTCGGAGAAAGCAATGAAAGCTTAAAAAGCATTGCAAGATTATTCCCCTAGTGATTTCCGCCGCAGAAGCACAACGAGCACTACTGCGCCCAGGCCAGACGCTGAGCTTTCCATCGCCAGTGTCTATTACTTTTTCCTATATTTTCTCTTCTAGTTTTGATCTAAAATTTAGTTATCATGAATTACAATTTATATGTTTTTTTTGTTTAGGTTTTTTCCCTGGTTTGTTTACTAGAAACCGAAATGTATATTTATATATATTAACTTGTCATAGGATCGTGTTTTGTTATTTTTATTCTATAGCCATATAAAAACCGATTTGCTAATTTTATGAGGACCTCTCTATTACCAGTATCTCTCGTCATCGATTTTTTTTTTTGGCTTTATTTCTCTGTTTTGGCCTTTTTTTTCCATCTGACTACTATACACGGCTGCGTTCTCCCCTCCATTCACCCACAATCATAAGGCCTCCTCCATTCACCCACAATCATAAGGCCTTTCATGTACCCTGCCTGTCTCCTTCTATATTCTCTCATACTCATATTCATTACTGGTCTTTCTTCTAACTGTACGTTGCCTGCAGGATGGAAATTTCCATCTAGCTGCACTACTAGAAAACGGACCGGTTTCAAATTTGGAAGCTCACGGAGACCTTTTACTATCGGGTCAAAACACCATTCGGTACTAATATTAGTACCGGGTTGTGTTTTGACGGGTACTAATGCTCTGCGAACATTTAATACCGGGTCAAGACACCACCTGGTAATGAAGGGTGACATTTAGTGCCGGGTAGTGTTTTGACCCAGCACTAAATGGTCTTTCACGAATTACTTCAAAATGAAAACATCTCTCTTCCAATAACATGTGTTGTGTAGGTGGAATGGTAAGTGAAGTTTGCATGAGGCTTGAGGTCGTGGGTTTGAATCCCACACACCACACATGTGAATTTATGTGTGAAAATATTGCGTGACTTGTGACTCGGGGTTTTGTAATATTTTTTATTTATTTTTTGGAAATTGTTAACGTGTATAGAAGCTAAGTATTCTTTCTTTTGCAGGAGATAAGCTGCATATGGTTGGCAAGATATATATTCTCCTTGTAATCAGGGTATTGCATCCCTTGATTGCCCATGTAATTGGCTATATATTGAAATGTACGCCGCACGCACGGATGTGCTGTGCTTCCCCAAAACTCTCGCTCTCTCTCTCGTTTACAGAAATCATTGGTGAGATCTTTTTTTAATGCTGATCGCTTCACATCTAAAAGCATCTTTGCTGCGTGCAATGATCTCGCCACCTTGGCTTTGTGTTCCAACTTCCAAGGGCGCATGTGGTACTTGCAAGGTAGCATCTTGCTGGTTTGTCTGCATTGGATCCGTGATTATCTTTCACTTCTGGCATGTTTATCTTACTCTTCTGGCCTGTATGTGTTCCACGTGTCTCATGCAGTTGTTCCTTGCAGTTGCAATGTCAGGCGTCGCATTGATCATCAGCCATCACGTTTCCCTCGGGTACACCGGGCAAACATTGTATAATTTATATCGATTCACAATTCTCTAAGCCATTATCATTAAACAACTGGATGTACTTAAACAATTGAACAAGTACATGAAACATTGTCAAGGATCTGATTTAAATAAAGCTTCCAAAAGCTACTTGGACTATGGTTTGACTACCAAAGGATAAAGGAGACCTGGGGATCCTTGACCTGTAAGTACATAATGATGTTCTACTTTTGAAGAATCTACATACACTACTGGAAACTCGAATTTCCCTGTGTGTATGCAAATTCCCTGTGGGTTTTTTACACACAGGAAAATTAGCATTTCCTTGTCGGTTTTCAAAAAACCGTCAGGAAAATAACCAAAACGACAGGAAATTACTCATTTCCTTGTGGCCTTGTGGGTTCGCTCAAACGCACAAGGAAATTCAATAACACACAGGGAAACTGTGAGTTAGCTAAGATATACCGGGAAAATAATACAACAGACAGGGAAATTACTCATTTCCCTGTTGGTTAGCTTAAAACACAGAAATTCACAAAACACACAAGAAAATTGCAGCACATGGAATAACCCATTTTCTAATGGTGAATATCTAACTTTTCATTTTTTCGCATGATAACTTAACATAGCCTTGGTTTAGTATATGTCTATTCATAAAACTAATTGAATTACAATTTTATGCAATAATATAGTTTTTAAGAATTCAATTGTATTTATACCTATTTATTATAATTACCTCACCTTTTTAACTACATGTTTTACAAAAAATGGTCACTAAATTGTATAAACATATACGCACCACTACATTCATACATGAAATTACCTTATGTGAATTTGGAAGGAAAAATTCAAATTCTTGTATAGTTTGAACTTCGAAACCCTAGTCACTTTATAGTTCTCTAAATTCAATAATACCCAAAAGTTCTCAGAAAATTCCAAATTTTGGTTGGAGAACAAAAGGCATTCTTATAACGTTACTAAAAATATTGACGAGAAAAATCGAATAGAGAACCGTTTGCTTCATTTGGTGTTCTTTGTAGAGCATGTATTTATACTAAACTCTTCGCTCTCTAGTGAGATTCAAGGTGATCAGTAGCTAATTTTAAGTTTTCACATGAAAATTTTGATATAATGTTATTTTAGCATGTCTACTCAAAAAAATAACGTATAATATTTTGCAATGATTATATATTTTTTAGAATTTAAATGTAATTTTATGCATTTTTTGGAATTAGTTGGCATTTCAACTACACAACTAAAATTTGTTAAACGGGCCGTATTTTCAGCCGCCCGCATGGCCTTCACGGTCCAATTCTTCGTGGCCGTCCATCCATCCGATCAACGGCGGCCACCTACCCTTTGAAACCCTAGGTCGCCGCCACATCAATCCTATCCACACAGCCCCCTCCACTCTCCTCACCCCTCCTTTGCGCCTGCACCCCGCATCCACGCCACTGACCTCGCGCCTCCACCTGGCCTCCACACCGCCGGGCTAGTGCCCGCTAGCACAGATGGGATGTATATGTGCTGGCAGGTGTGTTAGGTGGCCTGCCAGCACAGATGCCGTCCAGATGAAGCCGCGAACAGCTTCTTCCCCAGCCAACCTTCCATTTGGAGCTTGCTCGAGAGGGGCTCGGGAAAAGCTCCAAAAATACCAAATCTAAGAGGGAAGGTTTTGCTGTTGTTCTTTGGAGGAGATGGCTATAAAAGGTGAGTTTGTGCCTATCATTTCTAGCTTCATTATATTGTCATCTAGATGTAGATCTAGACCTAGAAGAGAGAGGAGGGAAGAGAGAGAAAATAATTAGAGATGGATTATTTCTATAAATAAAATTCTATGGTCATATTATAACCATTACAATGCTAAGTTTGTCATTTTAATGTAATATAAAATTGAGTTTGATTATATTTTTCCTAATTATTAATTATTACATCCATAGTTTTAATTAATGAGGTTGATTGAATTTAATATATAATTGAGTTTGATTTTTTTCCTTCTACGTATTAATTATTACATAAATGGTTTAATTGAGTTTCATTTAGGGTAGTATAGAATTGTTTTTTATTATATTTCTTCCTACTTATTAGTTACTACATCCATAACTTAATTAAGTTTATAGAATTACGACCCATAGCTCATTAAATTAGGTAATATAACATAGAATTGTTGTCATAGGTTGTTAAAGATGGGTCATAGAGCATGGATGTATTGCATACGGAGACATTCACATCCATTCATATTAGAGGTATCAACGTTTGTCGAGGCTGTGGAGAAGCACGCTCGCATTTGCAAGACAAAGCAAATACGTTGTATGTGTTTTGACTGTAGCAACAATATTGTATGGGAGGATACTGATGTCATCAAGAGGCATTTAATAAAGCGAGATTTTGTGGATGGATACACAATTTGGTTCCACCATGGTGAGGTAGGAGGTACTTTCAACAACACAGACATCAATACTGGCTCTAATGAAGTGGGTGGTGATGATGCAAATGAAAATGAGCATGTTATGATGGATGATGATTATAACTGTCGAGATCAAAATGGTGATCAAATAGATGCACGTGTGGAACCACAGGTGGACGAGGAACGTGATGTTGATACGAAGGACATGTTCCACCACATTCAACCGGAAGTGTTGCTAGAGAGTGCTAAAGGGTTAGAGAATTTCCAGGCACTCAAGAAGGTAGCAAAGGACCGTATGTATGAGGGATGTGGGAAGGAGTGGATAGTGTTGCATTTCATCCTTCATCTTCTGATCCTGACAGCTAAATTCGGCTAGTCAAACAATAGTTTCAATGATCTCCTTACTCTGCTGGGCAAGTTGCTCTCAAAGCCTAACTTTGTGCCAAAAAGCACGTACGGAGCAAGAAGATTATCAATCCATTAAAGATGCGTGTGCAAAGAATACACACGTGTAGGAACCACTGTATATTGTATCATGGTGAGTACGAAGTATTGGAAAAGTGTCCAAATTGCGAAGATAGCCATTACAAAAATAATGCCAATTTCTGTGAGAACCATGCTGGTTCCTACATCAGGAACAAGAGGAAGAATGGTGCAAAGAAAAGTGTTGGTGCTCAAGTGGAGGACGAGTCTTGTATAGGTACTAACACGACAACGTAGCGCAGTGTGCCTGCCTTGGTGATGTGGTACTTGCCAGTGGTGGACCGTCTGAAGCATTTGTTCTCAAACCCAAACACCGCTGAAATGATGACTTGGCATGGTGATCGCCTAGAAAAGGCTGCCAGAAACCTTTGACATCCTTCCGATGCTCACTAGTGGAGGACCTTTGATGCCAATCATCCAGAGTTTTCAGATGAAAAAAGAATGTACGGCTCACGTTGAGTATAGACGACATGAATCTGTTTGGTGAAAGAAGCAGCACGCACAGCACATGGCCAGTGTTGATGGCTATATACAACCTTCCCCATGGCTATGTCACAAGAAAAAGTTCCTTTGGCTAACCATTCTCATACAAGGCTCGAAGCAACCTGGCATCGACATAGATGTTTTCCTTGAGCCATTGATGGAAGATATGCAGAAGCTTTGAGAAGATGGGGTTTAGATGTGGGATGAGTTTAGACAAGAGCACTTCACACTATGGGCCATTATATTTGTTACCAACAATGATTATCCCACCCTATTTGCCCTGACAGGTCAGGTAAAAATTAAGACATCATCGTAGTTTGATTGTATGGTACATCATATGTGTACCTTAAGGGATCTATGAAGATAGTGTTCATGCAGCACAGGCACTTCTTATTGAAGATGCACAAATACCGCAGGATGAAGGACTTTTTTGATGGCACCAATGAGAATGATTTTGCTCCAAAACCGGCTACGGGTAAAATAGTATTTGAAATGTGTGAGAAGGTCCAGTTCAAACTCAGTAAGAAGTCATTAGGTCGTGCTGATAATTCAAAGAGGGGAAGGAAGCAGGCTGAAACTACAGACGTCGTAGACGTGCTGTTTAAGAAGATGTCTATCTTCTTTAAGTATTTGGCATACTGGTGAGAGCTGGCAGTGCGCCATGCCATTGATGGGATGCATCTCAAAACAATGTGTTCGATAGCACCAAGGCAAAGGGTGGACTTAAATCATGTAAGGATATGGTTGACCTTCAAATCAGACCACAGCTCTACCAGAAAGAACTTCCTAATGGTAAGCAATGTTTTCCCCCAGCTAGCTTCAACTTAACACCAAATGACAAATTGGCTATGTGCAAGTGCTTCCACGGGTTGAAAGTGCTGACCATATTCTCATCCAATATCCGGTCACTAGTCTCATTGAAGGACATGACGCTTGCCGGCTATAACTCTCATGATTGCCATATGAATGATCACAATTTTTCTTGCTATTGCGATCCAGGCTATGAAACCAGTATTCGTAAAGATGGTTATCACACGGACGTGTTACTTCTTCAACGTGATTCGCAGATAGTGATTGATTGTGTCGAGTTGGCTAGGCTTCAGCTGTTTGTCTCGGAAACACAGGCCCAGCTTAAGATGTGCTTCCCTCCGTCCTTTTTCAATATCATAGAACATCTCATGGTCCACATGGTCTAGCAAATAACTAAACTAGGGCCTATGTACTTCCATCAGATGTGCACATACAAACGGTTCATGTTGACTCTCAACGGATATATGAGAAATAAGGCCTTTTTAGGTGAGATCTACCATACGGAGGAGAGTGTTGATCGCTGCATAGATTACATAAAAGATAGGAGAGCTATTGGTTTACCGAAATCTTGACGCGAGGGCAGATTGTCCGGGAGAGGTACCATTGGAATGAAAAAATTCATGGACAAGGACAACTAGCAATTGGAGAAAGCGCATTCAAGCGTTCTACAATAGCTCGCAATAGTGGAGCCCTTCATCGAGCAACACCTAAATGAGCTCTGTGGAGAAAGTAATGGTTGCTTGGTGGATTGGATTAGCGAAGAGCAAAAGTGCCATTTCCCATCACGGTTGAAGGACCACGAGTAGCTATTTGAAGGAAATTCCACAAACGAAGTAACATTGACTAGGATGGCATATTGCTCATCAAGAAATGTTACCTCATGGCGAGCATACGAAATTAGTGGATACACATTTTATACCACCGCAAAGGACAATAAAAGCATGGCACACAAAAATAGTGGTGTTCGCATAGAGGTGATTGATACATTCGGATAGAACAGAACTTACTACGGTTTCATAGAGGAAATATGGGAACTTGAATATGGAGAGAATATCTGGATCCCCGTCTTTCGGCGTCAATGGGTCAAACACCCGAATGAAAAATCAGTATGAGGAATTGAACCTGTTCAAAGACCATGAACGAAAACTCAAGTGTGTTGAAGCAAGCACTGATAAATCCATGAAGCCATGGTTACATAGTGACTGTGAAGGAATAATCATTAAAGGATAAATTAACATTTCTTATTAGTTATGTTGTAAGACTTATTAATTATCTTGTAAGACTTTATTAATGTGGACTAGATTTTATTATCTTGTAACTGACCACCAGCATAAGAAAAGGGTAGGGTACATCCATGCTAGAATACAATATAACCCGTTCTGATAATAATGCAAGTTCGTACATCAATATATACTTAAGGTCTTAGAGATAAAAAGTTCAAATCCATAAGAAACGGGTAGGGATACATCCATGCATGTTACATATTTCATACTCCGTGTCACTTCCTTAGATATGGAACATAGTTGAGGTCTCCAATTGTCCAGCCTAGAGCTTCATCAAAAAAGGTTACAGCACAGATGAGTGCACTCTCCTTCGCTTCACATTGGCACCGAAATCTCGAACAATGGAGAGGTCAACTGTTGTGGCATGTAGAAAGTGAGATGAGCCTATAACTTCCCATCTCTGGTGAATATCGGGTTTCCACCCAAGTAAGTGAAATCCAATTTATCCAAGACTTAAGCCAGACTTGCATGAAAGCTAATTGCCGCAAGGGTAGTACCAAAGAGATCATAAATGATGATAATAACGTGATGAAAGTTAAAATCTATAATATAACTAAATTTAAAAGAATGATAAAAGAATGTTCAATATAATGTCATGTTGATTAAGCCAACAAAGCCTCTCAGTAGTCACAATCACATTGCTTTGTCCCTCCTCAAGCTGCTTTATTTGAAAATATGAGAAGTCTGGCACAAAGTACCCATGATCCTTAAGTTGCTGCAGGTAGGCCTCCACGGCGGTGACATCGAGGTGAAATCTATTTCTTGAATAGGTACTTGAAAAGAGATGTGTACTATTTTAAAATGAGGTTCAACAACAACCTCGGTTTGCACTATAGGAGAAGTACCACCTAAATCTTTGACAACGTCTTTGAGCCATCTAATTGAGTTGATAAGATATATTTTATGTAAGTAAATTTAGAAATTATTCATGTGTAGTAAAAAATCAATTACATGAAGGAAAGAATGTTACTATGTTGGCAACTGATCCTTTGCTTCGATCGCCTTGTGGCAAGTCAAAGACAACATTAGTGAAGTGAAATCTTGGATGACGAGTCAAAGGTGGCTCCTCGGACATGTTGTGTCCCTTACCACCTCCACGGTCGTCACCTCCATGGCCACCACCACCACGAGGAGAAGAACTTTCACGTGCCATAATTAGCCCAAACTATCCAAATAAAATTATAATAAGATATAGGTGGTTCCACAAACATCAAGTTCAATGATAATTATGCCATAAAACATCATAATTCACAAAATGATCAGAATAAAAGATTGTGCAAAATAATGGAAGAAATTTACAATTGTTGGTTTAGATCTCATGTACATTGTTGTAACCAATCATAATATATTTATTATCATGTTGCAGTTGCATGGAATAAAAATAGGAAAAGGTAACAATTATATCTTGAGAACAAAAATGATATATATTGTAAAAAAATATAAAAAGGAAACAATTATTGTCCTAAAATTGATAATAGAGAATCATCAAATTTAATAATCGAATATATATTTAAGGTTTGTCTAGTCAATCCATTTTCCTTAATACAATTACTTTACAAAAAAAAGAAAACAAACAACCGCCGATTGGGGAGGAGGAGGCGCTCGGGGAGGAGGTGGCCCGGCGTGGAGGAGGCAGCGCTCAGGGACAAGGCGCCGCTCGGGTAAGGAGGCGGCCCGGTGGGGATGAGAGGAGGCCCGGCTAGGAGGAGGCGGCGCTTGGGGAGGAGGCGGTGATCGGGGTGGCGGCCCGGTGGGGAGCAGGTGGCGCACAGGGAGGAGGTGCTGCTCGGGGAAGGAGGAGGCTCGACAGGGATGAGAGGTGGCCCGGCGGGGAGGAGGTGGCGCTCAGGGAGGAGGCGGCGCTCGAGGGCCACGACGGAGTCGGGTAGCCTGACGGCGTTATTTCCGTTCACAACGCCAGGACTTAGAAAATTTCATGCACTCCCCCAGCCTTTGTACGGAGGCATCAGAGCACCCGTCAGCACACTATTCACCAAATTTTGAACAATTTAAATACGTGCTAAATGAGTTCAAAATTATTTCAAACTTCTACAGCTGAACATAAATGTTATATGGTTAATGTAAAAAATATATTTTCATACATAACATGATTTTTTTGACTACTTAGTTCAATTGTCACTATAGGTTAAAACACCTCATGAGTTATAGGGTGATATGACTTGAATATCCATTTGGGAAGGACACACTGTTATGCTATCTCAAAATTATCTTATTATTTTTGGTCCATGTTGGTACACTGGTAAAGTGGTTATATCCCAATTATCATGATTGTTCAACAAATTCATATTTTATGTTTGAAATTTGCTGAAAACTATTTGCTAGTGAGTGCTTAATGCCACCTGCTAGCACAAAAGAGCTGTGCTGGTGGGTGCTAATGCCGCCCGCCAGTGCAAAGGCTCTATGCTGGCAGGTGACATTAGCGCCTGCCAGCACAGATCTCTCATATATAAAGCGTGACCACGGCGTCAAATTTTCTAAGTCCTGGCGTGAAAGTTTCACTATGCCGTCAGACTGCTAAATTTTCGCACCGGAACCACAACCCTCATCGACACTGCCGCTACTGCTCCGCCGTGTGTCGGTGTTTAGACCCGACAACCTACTGAGTGGGGTGCCCAAGGTAGTGTTTTGGTAGTGGGGCTCGCCAAGATTAGGAACTTGAAGATGAACAAAGACACACGATTGAGATAGGTTTGGGTGGCTAGATTGCGTAATACCCTACATCTTCTGTGTTGGTTGGATTGAATTGCTTTGGAGGGGGTCCCTGCCTCGTCTTATATTGTCAGGGTAGGGTTACATGTCGGTTGATTTATAAGAATACCTAGTTGGTCCTACTCTAATTGCAACGAGTACTTTTCCTAATCCTCAACTAATTCCTATCTTGCCATGTAGACTACACCATCCTGCGCTATTGCCTCCATGTCTGATACATCTTGGTGTCAAGCCCTGTATTTAGGACTATCCAAACCTTTTGGTGGGCCCATAGATGTATGTACGATAAGTCTCCGAGTACTTTTTAGTCAAATACAGTAGTATCGAGTACTTTTGTAGGCTTCACTGACTAGTTTTGTGTTCTTCGTGCACTTCATCGGGTTGAGTTTTCAAATGTACGTGAGCAGTGCCATGGGGCTAGAATGTGCTTGACCCTCATTTAACTTCATATTGAATCCTTCATCTCTGAATTTTATATGGAAGTGCGATGTCGCACTCCATATGGAGTAGCTCTCGAGCCTTAGGTTGAATCAAAGAATCAGTCTGAGGATCAGTCTATAATTTGCATGTCTTTTCCCTTTTAATCTTAGAGAAAAAACTTTTTTCTGATGGACACGTGGCACACAGCCCCCGAGCCTTTTACCGACTAGTTTGGTGGGTATAAGGGTCAACCTTTCATCAATCATGACCATCTATAAACAGAAACCTTATCTCTTCCAAAAATAGAGGTAACTGCCAATCAGGTGTGAAATCCTCAGATCCATTAAACCTGAATATTCCTCTATTCCCATTGCTGTTACGGCACTGCGGTTATAAATAACGGAGTAAATCATCCTATCCATTTTAGCTTAGCCATCTGCCTGTTCAACTTCCTATTGCTGCTACATGCAATGTGGTTGAGGGCGGGAAGAAGAAAGGTGATAAGAAGGAGCTGCAACTGTCAGCACCCAAGTACGGGAACCAAAGTGCACCACCAACTCCTACGTGTGCCTGGAAATGATCTTCTTTGAAGGAGGAGGGGATTAAGATACTTGTGGCCGCCAACCTTCTCCAAGAGAAAGATCTCATCAACTGGAGACCTGCCTTCAGCAACGCATTGCCGCTGGAGGAGTACCTGGAGGAAACAGTAATCTTCGCACATTTCATTGAGCATGGTCTTGCATTGCCTGCCTCCGATTTCTTCCAAGGTTTGCTAGATTACTATAGATTAGAGAGAGTGCATCTAAATCCCAACGGCATTTTGCACATCGCTATCTTCGTGCATCTCTGTGAAGCTTTCCTGGGGATCCAGCCCCACTTTCAACTTTTTTTGGAAATTCTACCGAGTGAAGCCACAGCTAAAGAGAGAGCACACCGAAGTAGTCGGAGGGAAGAATTCAGATGTGGTAGAAGCTCAAGAGCCTCTACTTGGATTATGAGTTGATTGATTCAGATTCTGGATGGAAGGAGAAGTGGTGCTACATTGGCAACCACAACCTTGATGCTCCCCTAGCTAATAGGGCATCACCCCACCTAGAACAACAGATGGTTAGATGAGCCAAGCCATGGAGACTGTCTGCAACTACCCAAACTCCTGGACAGGATATCCAAGCTGAAGCAAGAAGGACTGACTAGAGTCAGCGTAGCATTTAGCTTCATGAAGCAGCGGAGTCAGCCCCTGCAGCTACGATGCCACTGGGGTTACAAGTACTCAAGAGTTAATGACCCATCAAGAATGACTCCCGAGGAACTTAGCACAGAGGAGGTCATGGTGCGGTTGAGGCATATGTTCAAGCACGCAGGTGAAATCCCTAAGCTGCCAACCACCAAAGCCTATAAGTACCCATGGCCGCAGCCTCGAGTACTCATTTTGTTAATGTTCGAGTGTACTAACTTATTTGTCTATGTAGGAAGATGTACATTTCTACTGCTCTGCTCCTCCTCCTCCCATATCAGAAGATATTTGTGAAGCCGCTCCTCACGTCCAAATGATAAAAAGCATGGAGAGTGAAGCCGAGAAGGAAGAAGTAGACGAGGCCTCCAGCAGTCTCATTTTGAAGCCGCGGGGGAGTTTGAAATCAAGGCTCGGCCATCTGATAAGGTTGGGTCATCCACTGGATTGTCGAAACGTGCAACTAAAGATGATATTGAAGTTGCACTTGCTCTGCCATTGAGGAAGAAATGGTACATCACTGTGAAGTGGGCCATGAAGAAGCCTGTCACTAGAGAAGACATACCGTAGTGGTAATAACTTATGAGGAAGGGCAAGATCCTGAGGATCGAATACTGTCGGTAAGTGAATCCAATACCACCATGTCTACTCAATATGGCATTGGTGGTTTGCAGGTAGTTGGAGAGGTGACCGAGGCGGAGAAACTGACTACTGAGGTTGCCCAACACAAGCTACCAGCCATCGAGGTGGTCATTGAAATCGGAGATGATCCAGAACCTCTCGTCACTGACATGGAGCCTGCTAGTGCGAGGGCTACTCAAGGAATAGAGCCGGTAGTGAGGGCTGGTGATGATAAAGCTACATCTACTCAATCCGTACTAAAGAAGCTGTATCTGACAATGGAGCCCCTTAGCCTAACAGGGGAGCTTACTTTGAAGCTGAGGCAATCTTCAAAGTAAGTCTTGCTACTCTTTTAAGTACTAATTGGAGCTTGTGATTGACTTGTTGCATGTCTTTGAAAACTTGTCTTATGTATAAAATCTTCTAATGTGGAACTTGGAGGGCCAAGCATGAAGCCCGTGACCGATGGTAGTAGCCACTTAGCTCGGGATGTTTCTCTAGCTCCAGCAAGTCCCCAGCTAGAAGACCAACCTACGCCGATAAGCAACCCAAGTACCATATCTCTCGTAGCCGTGTTGATGCAGGATGTGATATTTTCATTGACTGATGGTGTAGTGCTAGCCCCCAAGCAACCGGTGCCCGAAGCCGCAGTGGCGACTACCTCTGGCACCATGGCTACTCTCGTAGCCCTTGAGCTAGAGGTAGGAACCGAAGTAGTGGAAGTGTTGGAAGTCATGCCTACCGACCCATCTTCCAAGTCGGGTCCGTCAACAAGTCCTGCCATTGTTCCACTTAATTCGGTGGACTCTGAAGCGCTTGCAGATCCATTGTTAGTTAGGGAGATCAACCTTGAAGATATCTAGTTGATTGATGATCCATTGTTGGATGTAGAAATGGTGGCCGGAATGATGGAGATGCACCGCCATATTGGTGCTTATGCAGAGGTATGCTTGATCTAGCCTTTTCCATCACTTGTAATCAGTAATTAGTACACGTGCAATGATTGGAGTACTTACTGTGTGGTGCAGGAAGTCATTAGACATCTCGCCAGAAGTCCTAGATGCTGCAAGGCTATGGGGACTCAGTACTTCGTGCTGAGGCCCTTGCAAGGGAACTGGCGAAGGATAGAGGGCACTCCTCCAGACTGCTAATGTAGTATGACGGACAAGCCGCTGAGTATCGGAATCATGTCCAGCAGTTGAAGGAGGAAAAGAACTGTCTCAAAGGTTGTAACAAGTCTCTAAACCAGTAGATGAAAGGTAATTGATCTTCTTACTTGGTCTTCAAGTACTGATTTTGCCTCTAATACTGATCCCCTTAGCTTGTGGATTATTTGTGCAGCGCTCGAGAAATCGAAAGAAGATCTCTGGGGCCAAGTCATCGACTGGAAGAATTCCTACTACCATGTGACGGACCAGCATGATAAGCTAACTGCATTATATGAGAACCTGAACCATCACCTTAAGAAGGAGAAGAAGATGCATGAAGATGGTGAGGTTGACTTGGTTAATGCCGTGAAGACCCTCCAGGAGTGCGAAGCCGACCTGGAACCTGCAAGACTTGCTTTGAAGGACATTTTTAAAGCAGCCCAGTCGATAGCGGACATGGTGGAGCCCCCAGTTGAGGGTGCAAAGCCCCACCCTCTATCTGAAATACTCAAGGATGTGCTAGCGAAGTTCACTGGCTAGATTCAGAAGATGGCGAAGTTTGTCTCAAAGTAGCTGTTGAGCTTCGTCAAGTCCTTCTACCATTCAGCTGATCTAATGCCCGTGGAGGAGGGTATAACAGAGGATTGTTCGGATGAGCTCTTCCAGCAGTACCTGGAAGAGATGGACCCCGTCACTAAAGAAGTAGTGAATCATTTACACCTTGAGTAGTCTTGTACAAAAAGCAAACATTAGTTCTTGTACTGTAAACATGATATGAATGTTCTGAAATGTAAATAATTCTAAGTCTTGTTGCAATTCTTGCTACTTTTCACTTGTGTGTGTTTTTAGTGCCTCTTACCATCTACCCTGATAATTACTCATACGGTAGATGTGAGTGTCTGCGCACAAGGCTTCTTTTGATGTGTCTCTTCAAATACACGATGTAGAGTACCTAGGATGCCACTCCTTTTTGCAGAGTACTAGTACTTAGGGTATGTGCGTAGATAGACCTCTTAGGCAAGTAGTCCCTTCAGGGTTTCTTCGACTAGAGCCTATCATTACAACCTTTTTGGGTTGCATTGATATTGTGCTATTGAAAACCTGGAACTGTGAGCTTGTTATTAGAAGCCGTGACTAAACAGACTTGTCTAGCAAAAAGTATCTCAGGTAGTTTAGTTAACCCTCAAAATAGCAAGCTACTAAGGGACACATTCGTCCAATGAGTTGAGTAAACTCTTCAAAAAAAATTTTTGCAAACTTGTTATTACAAGCTCCAATTTGGGCAATTTTACCCAGGGAGTTGAATATCTCAGCGAACTTGCTTCTGCAAGCCGTAACTAGGTAGAAATAAGTAGTCATATTACGACAAAAAATAAGTCTGCTTAAATTGAATAAGTAAACAAGGGATAAAATTGATAAAGTTGCTCGATGTTCCACAAGTTGTTGATGCCTTCACCAGAAAGATGTTGGAGCCTATACGACCCAGGTCTAGTGACCTTGGAGATGATGAACGGTCCCTCCCATGGTGAATTTAGCTTGTGCAACCCCTGGGTGTCTTGGATACGCTTGAGGACCATATCACCTATATTGAATGAACGTTCTTTGACGTTGCGATCATGATAGCGGCAGATTCCCTCAAGGTACCTTGCAAACTGGATGAGTGTTGCACAGCGAGCTTCTTTAAGGCTGTCTAAGTCTAAACGCCTTGTTTCTTCTACTGTGCCTTCCTTGTACTACTCGACTACTGGAGATTTCCACATGACGTTGACAGGGAGGATGGCTTCGGATTCGTAGACCAGGAAGTAGGGAGATTGCCCTGTAGGTTTGCATGGCTAGGTATGGAGCCTCTAGAGGACATTGGGTAGTTTTTTGAGCCACTTGCCCCCTTTCATGTTTCCGATGTCATGCAATCTCTTCTTGAGAGCTTCTAGTAATATCCCATTGGAACGCTCAACCTTGCCATTGGCCCGCGGATGAGTGATGGAGACGTACTGGACATCAATCCCACTGTTCTCGCAATATTCCCATAACTCATGATTTTTGATGTTGGAGCCCAGATCTGTGATAATGAGATTGGGGAAGCTATAGCGGTAGACAACTTTGTCGAGGAAGTTGAGTACTCTGTCTGTCACACCCGATTTTAAAGACAAAACCAGATGACTATCATATGTGTGCCAAGATCAAGTTTCACACATACGATGACTTCAGTAAATATCAAATACAGTGTTATAGCGTAAAGAGAGAATTACATAAATTATGTAACCATATTTGAGATAAAAATCTCTAATATAGGCAGCGGATTTCCAAAAACTCCACAGGCAGCTGACTGGTGGACTCGCCTAGAACTCTTCCAAAAACTTTAGTAATCTTCAAAATTCTCCAGGTCTGAGCAGCAATCCGGACGTTGTAGATGCAATATATAAAACACAAGCGTGAGCACATGTCGTACTCAGCAAGAGAGAAATATATATATGGCATGCAAGGCTTTATATGGTGGAAGGCTGACAAGGTTAATTGCGATTAGCACTTTTAGTTGGTCAAATTTTTATTCATCATCTAATTACTAGACAATGTAAGTTTATACCATCCCGCAATTAATATAGAGCAATGATATACCATAAGCATGAACATAACATATAACACAGTAGTATCATCTTCAAGTAAATTAATCATGTGAGGGTCCAGGCCGCTCTTGACCGTGAGCACGGCTGTCATAACAGTTTTACACTCTGCAGAGGTTGTACATCTTTACCCACAAGTCGCGTAAAAGTTCAGGTGAACTTTGGACCCAACCATGCCGTGCAAAAGTAGGCAAAATACCACACTTCCGAGGTGTGATTGCATAGGGACGCTACGAGGCCTTTACAAAGACTTCCCTAGTGTGTTCCAGTGCACGAGGTTCCGCGAGTCATGCCCCCCCTTAACACCAGTCCAACACTAGAGTCCTCTAATTAGTTAGCCAAGACCAGAGCCATGTAGTCCTTGTGGTTGTACTGTTTTCCTGGGTGGTCGCTCCATGTTCTGATTAGAATATATGGTCTTGTAATTAAATCAACATAAAGGAACACAGAGTAAATAGATAAATGAACCATTTTGTTTATTTACCAACCCAGTTGAGCAAGCTAAGCATAATCTACCCTCAAGATTAATTAAACAACCCGGCTGCAAGGTATGATCAAGAGAAACTAGGCATTGTCCTTAATAGGAACCCATTATGTTAATGCACGCGGTAAATAAATATTGTGAATCAATGCATGTCAACTAGGTATAAACAGGAATGACCAAGGACACTTGCCTTCCTCAAAGCCCTGCTGCTGCTCAGAGTCTTCAGTCTTCCTCTTCTTTGGATTCCTCAAACTATGCTTCTTCTATACGCGTCACACGAGCACAAACAAGCAAACAAATGCATTTAATTAAAAACAGTACACCAATCATCAAAAATAGTACTTAAAATCAGTACCAAAATAATCTACTCATTAAGACGAACGCGTGAGCGAAAGAATCACTCAAAACGGAGCTAGAACGAAGAAGTTATGAGATAAACAAGGTGGTAGGGACCCAGACGCAATTAACCATAGACGGCAGGGGCTAGCAAGAAAGATTTGCAAGACACACGTAAAAGTGCTTGCAAATAACAGAATTTATAGGGTTATATTTGCAAAAGATCTCGGGTAGGACTGGAACTTAAGAATCTAACTTTTCCAGGGGCCTTTTTGCAAAACCACAAGACACAAACTTTCCGTAGGAATTTCCGTTTTCTTCGGGGGCTAATCTGTAAAGCAGCCTTTCTTCAACCTCCAGTTGCATCTGTTCTTCCCGTGCACTACCGGCGGCGCTCGCCGGCCGGCCAGCTGCGGAGCTCCGGTGGCCCGACCAAGACGAAGGGGCGACGGCACGGCCTGCAGGCGGCGGCGACGCACTGAGCGCACAGAGAAACAAGGGAAAAGTAGAAAACGAAGTCTGATCTCGCGCATGAATAGCAAAACGGAACGAGATCGACGATACGAACGCAACGGTGCGCTCACCTTCGGCCGAGGACGGACGGATTTGACAGATTTGCTCGTCGGAGTTTCGCGGGCAACCGAACTTTGACTTCAGATCTACGGAGCTCGGAGAGTCAACTCGCGAAAAGGATTTTAGATCTGAAATCCTCGCGTCGAGAGGAACGCGGTGATGTATATATATAGGCCAGGTGGAGGTCGGGATTTATTTCCTTTTTTCGAATTAATTTTGAATTTAAAAATAATTTCAGAAAATCCTGAAATCATAATTAAATCACGAAAAATATTCCGAAAGCTTAGAAAAATTCAGGATAATTCTTGGAGATGATTTGGGACACACGGAACCCAACTAAAAGATTTGGAGCTCTGGAAAGGATTTATAGAAACCTCCAAAAATTGGATTAAGCTGAAAGAAAATGAGAATAAATCCCAGAAAAATCTGAAAAATTCTCATAGGAAACTAAACATCGCCTAGACACATTTTTAAACCTTTTAACACTCAAAGAATAAGAAATGCAACCAGCATGCAATGCAACACACTTAAACCTATGGTGCATTAAGTTAATTTAAGAAAAAGATTTTAATGCCTAATAAATTCACAGAGAAATCTTAAGGCCTTAAACGAACTCAAACAACTTCTAAAGAGATTCTAGTTAATTTTTATTAAATTGAAAATGCTGAAAATTAGGGTGTTACACTGTCTGCCTTGGGGTACATTACTGGCTTCACCACGATCCACTTGGTAAACTTGTCAATTGCCACCAGTACTTGGTTGAAACCTCCGAGCACCGTAGGCAGTGGCCCAATCATGTCAAGCCCCCTGCATGCGAAAGGCCAAGAGGGTGGTATGGTGATCATCTTGTAGGCAGGGTCGTGCTATTGCTTGGTGAAGAATTAGCATCCTTGACATTTGCGAACTAGTTCCTTGGCGTCAGCAAGAGCTGTAGGACAATAGAACCCTATTTGAAAGCTTTACCCATGATCATTCGTGAGGATGCATGGTTGCTGCAAATGCCTTTGTGAATTTTCTCCCATATGTCCTTGCCGTCTTGCCGTGAGACACACTTCGTGAGACTTGCTCTGCTTCTATTTTGTATGGAGGCAACTTATGCCCTTTGATGTAGTCACTGAAAGGAGTTCTCCAGTCTACATCGATCATCATAACCTCCTAGTCTGGTGCGGTGTGACCTCGATTGGTGGTTGTTGATGGTGCCACATCTGCTAAGGATGGCTTGTGCAGCTCATGGACAAAAACCACAGCTGGAACTTGAGCACGAGTAGATCCAAGCTTGGATAGGATGTCTGCAGCAACATTGTTGTCGCGAGCTACGTGGTGGAACTCCAGATCAGAGAATTTGTTCTCTAGCTTGCATACTTCCAAGTAGTGTGCATCCATGTTCTCCTTGTGTCGGTCCCACTTGTCGTGGACTTGATTGATTAGTACTAGTGAGTCACCGTAGACCAACAATCGCTTGATTCCTAATGAGACTGCTAGGCGGAGCCCGTGAAGAAGCGCTTCGTATTCATCTTTGTTGTTGGATACTTCCCAGAAGATTTGCAGGACGTATTTGAGTTGTTCACCTTTGAGAGATATTAAGAGTACTCCTGCGCCAGCACCCTCGAGCTTGAGTGATCCGTCAAAATACTTGACCCAATGCTCTGGACTCTTTGCTAGTTTTGGTAGTTGATTCTCCCGTGATTTTGCATTGAAATCGACTAATGTCTAGGACATGATCATAGTCCTCGACTTGCATTCCAGGGACAATGCTCTGAGTTCTACCGCCCACTTAGATATTCTTCCTGTTGCATTCCCATTGTGGAGAATTTCTCCCAGGGGGAAGTCTATGATGATGGAGATGTTGTGCTCCAGGAAGTAGAGTTTTAGCTGCCACGAGGTGAGTAGTATTGTATATAGTAATTTCTGGACTGGTGGGTATCTAGCCTTGGAATTAGACAGCACCTCATTGACGAAGTAGATGGGCCTTTGTACTTTTGTATACACGGCCTAGTTTTGGTCTTTCAACCATGATTGCGGTGCTAATGACATTGGTAGACACGACGATGTACAACAGCAAGTCTTCATTTGGGTTTGGCACCGTGAGGACCGGTGGATTTGATAGGAAGTCCTTTAACTGTTGCAGAGCTTGATCTACCTCGGTCCACTGGAATTTATCTTGCTACTTGAGTAGTTTGAAAAAGGGTAGGCCCTGTTCTCCAAGCCTTGAGATGAATTTTTTGAGGGCCACCATGCATCCAGTTAGCTTCTGGACATCTTTGATGCATGATGGGGCATGCATGTTGGTGATGGCAGAGATCTTCTCGGGGTTAGCTTCAATTCCTCGGTGACTGATGATGAACCTGACTAGTTTTTCGGAGGGTACACCAAAAACGCACTTTGTTGGGTTGTGTTTCCACCGGAATTCACGTAATTTTGCGAAAGTTTCTTCCAAATCCGCAATCAAGTTGTTGGGATTTCTGGTCTTTATGACCACATCATCCACATACGCCTCTACATTGCGTTTTAGCTACTGCTTGAAGTACTCCTGTATTGCCCGTTGATAAGTAGCGCCTGCGTTCTTCAACCCAGAAGATATTGTTGTGTAGCAGAAAGCTCTTTATGGGGTGACAAATGTAGTTTTGATTTGGTCTTCTTCCTTGAGAGTAACCTGGTGATACCCCAAGTAGCAATCAAGGAAGTAGAGTAGGGCACATCCAGCGATGGAGTCGATGACTTGATCAATCCTAGGGAGCCCGAAGGAATCCTTTGGATAGTGGTTGTTGCGGTCCGTGTAGTCGACACACATCCTCCACTCATTGTTATTTCTCTTCATACCAAGATGGGATTGGCAAGCCACTCTGGATTATAGACTTCTTTTATGAAGCCCGCCGCGAGTAGTTTGGCTAGTTGTTTCTTGGTTGCTTCCCTTCTGTCTTGGGCGAATCATCATAGGCGTTGCCTTTTTTGTCTAGCTTTTGGATCCACATTTAGCAAATGCTCAATCAACTCCGTGGGTACCCTTAGCATATTTGCTGGCTTCCTCATGAAGATGTCTCAGTTGGCCCGGAGGAAGCTTACGAGCACGCTTTCCTATTTAGGATCCAGCCCTGCACCAATCAGGGTTGTCTTGGAGCTATCACCAGCCTCAAGGTCAATGTCTTTGATGTTTAATTCACTTGCCGGCTTGACCTTGGTTGCCCCCGACTTCTTCTTTAGGATATCGAGTTCTGACGGGGATAGTTTCTTGGATGCGGCGAAGACTTGCATCATCAAATTTGGTACTTGAGTAGTTGCTGCTAGCTCCACGGCTTCTGTGTCGCAGTCATATGATCTCTTCAAGTCTTCACGAAGGGAGAGTACTCCCTGGAGTCCTAGCATCTTGAGTACTAAGTACACGCAGTGCGGGATGACCATTAATTTGGACAATGCTTGTCTTTCAAGGATGCCAGGTAGAATTTTTCGAAGTCTACTACCTCGAACCGGATGTATTTTGTCTGGTAGTGTTCTTTGGTCCCAAAGGTAACTGGCAAAACCACCTATCCAAGGGGTATAACCACATTGCCTGGGACAATCCCGTAGAATGGAGAGTTCGTTGGGATGAGCATATCAGTGATGTTGAGGCCCATCCTCTTTAGTGTCTTGGCGAATAGTACATTGAGACCGTTACCACCATCGATGACTACTTTGGTGAGTGTGGAGCCAGCGACTACTGGGTCCAGGATGAGGGCATACCATCCTGGGTTGAAGAAACTAGTCCATTGGTCATTCCTGGAGAAGGTAATTGGCACCTCAGACCATTTGAGGAATGTTGGTGTTGTAGGTTCAATGGACATAATCTCTCGAAGGGCAAGCTTCTGGGACTGCTTAGTAGTAGTACTTGGTGTGCCACCAAAGATGACGCTAATGGTGCTAGATGGGTTCTGGAATTTGCCATTGTCACCATCGTCTTTGTCTTCCTTGACCTTGCCCTTGTCTTTAGTGCTAGATGGTTCCAGCAGGTCCTTCATGACTCTATGTAGACTGAAACAATCTATCGCAGAGTGCTTGTGGTATGGGTGCCATGATCACTGTTTCTTCAGGAGCTCGTTGAACGAGGGCTTGTATTGATTCCTACCGCTACCTTTCTTGGATGACTGTGGCATTGCTGCGACAGTATTGTGTGGCTTTCGCTTGCGGTTGTGACCTCTCAAGTAGTTATTTCAGTTGTCATTGTTAGGGTGGTTGTTGCGGTTCTTGTCATTGCATTGGCCATTGTTTTGATTATTGTTGTGCTGGCCCTTGTTACGATTGGACTCGAACCTCTCGATCTCCCTATTGTCTCTACCAAGCCTGTACCATGATTTTGAGAGACTTGACATCAGCAGGGCATCTTCTGCCAAAGTCCTGGGACATTCGGCGGTCGTAGAGGCCATTCTGGAAGCAATCTATAATGTCGTGCTCCGTGATGTCCACAATTGTGGCTTTCTTATTGAAGAAGCGACGTAAGTAACTCCGCAGGGTCTCGCCTTCTTGTTGTTTAACTTGATACAAGTCGATCCTATTGTCAGGATGCTGCATTGCCCCTACATAGTTGTTAGTGAATGCCACCATGATGGAGTTCTTATCTAATGATTCAAGCCATGTGAGTGGCACCACCTCCATGCAGATGGGGAAGTAGATGACTTTGGTGTCGTTGTTTCCTCCAGCTTCTTGTAATGACAGCGAGTAGCATTGGAGCCATGGGACTGGGTACTATTTGCCATCATACTTGGTGATACCCGGGGTTTGAATCTTTTGGGTAGGATTATCCTCCTCGCACATCTGGAGAAGGCGGGGAACCTGTCAGAATCATCCCCTAGGTGTTCCACTTCTGGCTCACGCTCGCGGCACCATTCGGCAATGATCGTACGGGCATCGCGACCGGCATTGATCTTGTTGCGAAGATCTTCTACTGCGCATTCAAGCTCCGAGTTGGGCCCATGGTGGCCACGGCCTCCTGAGGGTCCCGTCGACTATATCTGTTCTAGCCTGGCTTGGTCTGGCGCCTCCAATTTGGCTTGGTTTGGATAGAGGGCCTCTATGGCTGCTGCCAAGTTGACTATGCTAGGATGGGGAGCGTTGAACTGACTGTCTCGAGTTCTGTCGATCAAGTTCTTTGTACGTGCACTCTGCCAGTTCAATCAATTGCCTAGTGTACTTGTCCTGTGGTATTGCACGGATGATGAGATCAATGGATGTGATGGTGGCAAGGGGAGTACGATGGTGATGCGATTGAACTGCTTTAAACATGTTATCCAGGTTCATGATTGGTAGGTTCACTGTAAGGTGGTGGCAGCGCTCTACTCTTGTAGCATTTCTTGCATGTCATCGAGTTCTTTCAGCTTCAATCTCCTCCCCGGCAATGTTGGCAGTGAGCTCATCTTGCAAGACATCATCTGGGTGATGTTCGTGCCATGGATTTTTGTTTGACTACTCTTCTTCTTCACCCTCTTGTCCAGTGATGAGAGCAAAGAGTTCTCGTTCCGAAGAATAGCTTCCCAAACTTGAAGTGATGACCTATGTGGTGTCGCCTTCTTCGTAGATGGGCAACAGAGGAGCTCCTTCCTGGTATGGGAGGGTGTTGAGGTAGGCGATAAGGCATGAATCGTCATCCTTGGCGAGAGTAGGTGGCTTCATATTGGGCCAGTAGATGAATCTGCCTTGGGGAGTCAATGTAATTACCAGGCCCTGCTGTGGTCCTGATAAAGGGGTCTCTTCATCCGGTTATAAGTAGTAGTTGAAGCCCTCAATCATGTCCGTATTAGATTGTGATCTGGATAGGGTAGCTGGATAAATAGTAACCACGTTGCAGAGTCCGAACGGGAATCAACTCATGTGGTAGTCTGACTCGCAAGATAGCTTATGCGCCGGCTCGTGAAAGTCACTCTGACTAGTGGGAGAAGTCGAGTTGTACTCGGATTTATCCCCCAACCTCTGACTAAGTCAGAAATTAAAAATTTCTCAAAATTCTCGACGACATCCTCCAGAGCTTGATGTTGGAGCTTTATGGTTTGCCGCTTCTTCTTCGGGGTTGACGTAATGTGGCGATGGAAATTTCCACCTTTGTCGGCGACGTAAACCCAGGAGCCAAAGATGAACGTCGTGCCTGACTCAAACGCGATGACTGGCTTGACGATGACTTGGGCCATCGAGTTCGCCAGTGGATTCTCGGTGAGAGCCCCTACATGGCAAGCTAGCTGTCGGTGTTTAGACCCAGCAACCTACCGAGGGGGTGCTTGAGTAGTATTTTGGTTAGTGTGGCTTGCCAAGATCAAGAACTTGAAGGTGGACGCTAACACATGATTTAGATAGGTTCAGGCCACTAGATTGCGTAATACACTACATTTTGTATGTTGGTTGCATTGAATTGCTTTGGAGGGGGGGTTCCTGCCTCGCCTTATATTGTCAGGGGCAGGATTATAGGTCGGTTGATTTAGAAGAATACTGGTCCGATACAACTAGGTGAGTCCTAGTCTGATTGCTACGAGTACTAGTTCCTATCTTGTCACGTAGACTACACTATCCTGCACCACATTGTCCAGGTATTTAGGACTGTCCAAACCTTCTGGTAGGCCCATAAATGTATGCACGATACTATACGCCGCCGCCTCCCGGAGCCCCGCCGCGACCCTCCTCCACGAGCCCCGCCGCGGCCCTCCTCCACGAGCCCCGCCGCGACCCTCCTCCATGAGTGCCGCCACGGCCCCCTACCAGATGCTACCTCCTCCCTGACACCACCACGCATCCCCATGCGTCACCGCCCCTCCTCCCGTGCGCTGCCACAGCCCCTTCCCCGACACTACCTCCTCCCCAACATCACCGCCCCTCCCCGTGCATCGCTGGCCCACCTGTGGCGCCTTTGACGCCGCCCCCTCCTCCCCGAGCACCGTCGCGGCCTCCTCTCAGATGCCAACACGCCTCCCCCTACCCGAGCCGCCCCCGTACCACTTTTCTCCTAGCCGGCTGCCACCACGACCTCCCCATCCGACGCCACCATCCTCCCCAATCTTTTCCTGCGCCGGCCCCCTCCGACAGCGCTCGAGGTAGCCACGCCGCCTCCTTTACCCTAGCCGCTGCACCTCCTCCTCTCCCAAGGCCCCTCCCCAACGGTGTTTTTTAAATTTAATTCAATTATAATTATTGTATTGAAAATTGGGATAGGAAAATTCGGTGTATAAATATTTATTGATTGCATTTTTAGGAATAATAAATTTGTATAAATTGTGATAGAAAAATAGTTGGATTTAGTATACAAATTGTTGTAGAAATATTTTTTATGTATATAGGTTAAAAATTGTGATATGAATAATTTTTATGCATATAAGATACAAATTGTGATTTGAAATAATTTGCACACAGGATCCAAATTATGATAGGAAAATTTTGTGTATAAATACTTATTGATTGCAATGTTTAGGAATAATAAATTGTATAAATTGTGATAGAAAAATAGTTGGATTTAGTATATAAACTATTGTAGAAATAATTTTTTGATGTTTATAGGATACAAATTGCGAGAGAAATAATTTTTGATTGCAAGTATTACAATTTTGCATATTAAAAGGTCATGGATAACAACGACAACAACGGGACCAACAATGAGAACAATGTCACGGAACCAGATGCCACCAAACTAGTCAACCCTCCATTGCAAGATGGGGGAGAATAGTAGCCTAGACCGGATGTTCAATCCTCGAAGGAGAAAGGATGACAATTCTGACGAGGAATGTGGATCATATTCTACTCCACCTGAGTACGAACCAAGTCCACCAAGGCCTCACAAGTGTCTAGAAGAAGATGACTTTAAATACGATCCAGCCACGGACCATTAGATATATATCGCATGCACATACATATACATGTGATATGTATGTTGGTCACATGAAGATAAACTCCAGCTATTGTTTTCTCTATAGAATGATGACCAATCCCCAGTGCATTCCCCACCGCGATGTCGTAGAACATCTACTCTGCATGAAGAGGAGGTTGCTGCCTCTGAATCACAACCTTCGGCCATTACTGCTTCTAGTAGTAATCCAAAAAGGAAACGTGGGGAACGAAGCTGAAACTAGATCCCTGAAAAAGGTTGTCTCCTAATAGAGGAGCTTGGCGCCAAAGGTGAGCCCATATTACCTAAGGGGATATCTGCTAGGTTTCAGAACATATGTGGAGCTATTGTCCCTGACATATGCCCCATCGTCCTCATTGAGAGGTTCTAGGTGATAGCATTGACTGCTTGTAAAGACCATTCTTTTGAGGGACCAATGCTATCACCTGTCTAGAAGCTCTCAATGAGGATGATGGGACATCAGCTCTAGAAGGCGATGAACGAGTAGATGATTAAGAAGTTAATGATCCAACATCGTCTGCACCGACATCTCCACCTCCGAAGAGGCCAGCGGTACCTCGTATGGTCAGCACATATGAAAAGGCTCCAACAACAGACATCGACAAGTTTTTAAACGTATTGAAGAAGAATGCTTCATCTTCTGATGAAAAATCTGTAACTCGTAGTGTCTCTTGGGAAAAGGAAAAGGATCAAAACCTCACTTTCCTTGCGTCAGATGAGGTCCCAATGGATTATGAGCATGACAAAGCATTCTTGTATCAGTGGGATCTGCTAGAGGGCCCATGGGAACTGAATAAGCTGCATGGATGGATCTTGAATATAATGAAGCAAGGCATTTGAGAAATCATCGCGCATGTCCCAACTAAGGTTTTCCTTAGTGTTGTCCCATACCAGATTGTCATCGATTTCGAGGATTTGCACAGATTTAAATATCAACAACAGCTTACCGTGAATCTCATTTCCATATGGTGCTTGTAAGTCGACATGTACCACATACACGAGTTTTAAATACATACGAAATTTATGTCAAGTACCGGGGTGAACTATTCTACAGGATGCAATGGAGAGAGAGGAAGAATTGACGCATGGCAGGTTCAAGGTAGCGTACCTTGACCCAGCACGAACAAGCAAGCCAGAGCACAAGCTCAAAATGACGAAAATGATCATAGCACAAATAGAAGCAATAGAGACACAAGCGTAGAAAGATGCTAAAAAAGCCCACAGAGAAGAAATGCACAAAGTGTCCATATACATTGCAAAAGTAATGAAGAAAAAGTCTGACAAGGATTATATCATGGCTCCTTACAGTTTTGATTAAGCTAATTTTAATTACTATATATGTACTTGGTGCTATTTAATACCGTCTATAATATAAATTATTTTGATATAATGCAGAGATCATTAGATTTGCATCATTATTTTACCCTAGCTAGCAAAAGTAATGGTCCTCGACTCAGCCAGCTATCATTTGTAGAGATCATTATTTTAATTACTATATTTTACCCAAGCTAGGAGAAGCTAGGAGGTAGGTACAAGGATTTCATAGGTATTATACAAAAGTAAGACATTCCTTGGCAGTACTTAAATGCATGTTGACATTCTATGTACCTAAGTTGTATTACTAACTCTTGTCTTTATATCCTCAAAGTGCATACAAGCTTTACATACTAAAAGACGGGGTTCAAAATCCGAAAAGGACGAAAGCTATGAAAATAGTATATCATAGATTCATAAGAACATAAAAACTTGGTTTTTTCATATACTGTAGACTTGTCATTAATAACAACTCAGAATTTTTCTTTTTCTTTTTTTGCAATGCCACAAGCAACCTTCTAGCCCTGTGCTATGTGGATATTACGTGTGCAAGTTCATCAGAAATAATAGGAGGTACCGGACGAATCCTGAAGACGTAATTCTCTGATACACTGCCATGTGCTAACTTCCTAATGGTAATACACCATTTACTGTATATCTACAGATGCCTACCATCAACAGGAACTATAGCAAGATCGAAGACAAACCAATTGACAACAGTTGTACACACATGATGAGGTTCATCCTACATGAGATTTGTCATGAGAATGGAGCATTCTTTGATAAAGATGGTGTCTTGATGATGGACGAGTGCACAAATCTTCGTTGATGGGCGTTGTAGTTTTAATATTAGCGTGGCAAAGAACAACTCTATTCCAAATGTTGGATTTTTAATAATGTGAATTATCTATTAGGTATGATGCAGTTTTTAATAATGTGAATTATTTATGATTCAAGTTTGTTGTTATGTGGTTGGAGATACATATTTGAATTTTGCGGCTAAAAAATGGCGGGGAATATAAATAATAAATAATTTATGGGAAATAATATATTGAATGGGCGGGTGGCATAAGCACCCGCCAGCACAGAAACTATCTATGCTGGCCGGTGATGTAACCACACTACCAGCATAGAAAGCATCTGTGCTGGCACGTGGCTAACGTCGCCCACCGGCAGAGAGCAGTTTGTGCTAGCGAGCGAGCACCCGCCAACACATACAGCATTTGTGCTGGCTCAAGGTTGATGGCGGGTGAGATACCCGCTAGGACAAACCTATTCTAGCCTGCACAAACCTATTCTAGCCTCCAGGACAAAACTTTTCTGACGCAGTGGCAGTTGGTAATGCAGTAGCAACGAAGGGGGATGTGGCGCCACTCGCCGCTGATGTTGTTGTTGCTTTCATGTATGCATGTCTCTGTGCAGCCGTCGCGGTCCAAGCACAACCCTCGAAAGTTGCCGCTAAGGTGCCTGCATGTATTGCCTGCAACGGAGGCCATCTCTGCATGCAATGCATGAACACATGCCGGCCGGCCGGCCGGCGCAAGTTATACAAGTAAGTCGTTATACAAGAAATTTAAGTCGAGCAGAAGTTTGGCAATTTATGTATGTATATAGAGATGACACACAGTTCGATGTAGAAGAGAAATTTGGCTGCTCCGTCCAAAACCTTATCATAAATTAAGCTATCACACTAGCTAGCAGGCCGGACAGGTGGATGAACCATCAGACTTGCAAGAACGTTCGGAGAAAGCAATGCAAGCCTAAACAGCAACGCAAGATTATACCCCTAGTGTTTTCCGCCGCATTCTTGACCTGCACGTAGGCAAGCATGCAGCAGCTCGATCGCGCGCGCAGATGCCCATTCCATTTCACCGTGAATAACCCATCAGATCAGGTGAAAGCGACGCTTAGAATGATTAGGTGAAGGTTGCTGAGCCCACCAATGCAATTTGACGCCAGCACACATCACAGGATAATATAACTAACTGAGTGACGACCAACAAATAAAAAATCGATTTTTGTACTACGTTTAGTCAGATAGGCAAGATATTAACGTACAAGTAAGTTTTATAAATTATGATAATTTAATTTGTTATTTAGAAAATAATTATATTCGCAACTAATTCAACACTTTATAATTAATTCTAACGGATTTTACAAAGTTATTTAAAATCCCACCAAAATTAAATAGAAACAAGGGTGGTGTTGCAGTTGTATTACTACTAAGTACACCACACCAAGCAAAATATCATATATTGATTTATTGTCATCTACAATTCCAACAATTTTATTTGTTACACGTAAGTAACCAGTAGGTACCACCGGGTAAACATTACATATTATTATTATACGGAAGCCGGGCAGATATCATCGGAGCCCTAGTTGCCTAGCATTTCATAGACGAAATCGATGACGACGACGACGACATTGGCAGCATGTAGTATACATGGTAGCAATAATCTCAGGGCGCTTGACAATTAAAGCAGTAACAACGAGGGGGAAAGTCGCTACACACGCCGGTAATGTTGTCGCTGCTTTCCTTTCTACATGTATCTGCGCAGGCAAAGTCGTTCAAGCACAACCCATCAAAGCTGCCGCTCAGGTGCGGGCAAAAATTGCCTGCAACGGCGCCCAGCTCTGCAAGCATGCATGAACATCGTAAGTTAGCTAGCCAAAAGAATGTAATCTAAAATCATAAGCATGTACATGTAGTGCATGTACCGGCAGTGACGATGACGAGTAGGAGGACGGCGGCGGCTGCTGAGAGATTCATCCTTGGTGAAGGCGCCATTGGTTGCTAGCGGTTTTTGTGGAAGTAGTTCGTACGTTTGAAAAAGAATCAGCGATTGAGCCGATGATGGAGAAACGTTTGGCAATATATATAGAGATAGCCCGGAGAGAGATGACATGTCTAAGTACGTAGATCAGATTTGGCTGCATGCATACTCCAAACCTGTAACATGAAGTTATCTAAATTATCACACTACGCAAGACTGGAGTATAAATCAACGGACTTACGAAGAATGTTCGGAGGAAGCTATATATATTGCCTAGGTGCATTCTATGCAGCAAATGCACCCGACCGTGAGCGCAAGCCACGAAACACGCGGAGCGCGGCGAGCGCAAGCCGTACTGGCACGGAGCACAGACCTGCCCCTCGGTTGACCCAGCACGCCTGCTGGCCCGCACGCCCCCTACCCACCCGGACAAAAAGGAACCCTGCTCCACCCATCCGGACTCCGATAGCCAAAAAAGAAACTATGCCTCCCCCCTTCCTTCCTTCGCCCCCGTTACCCGCGCCACCAAACGTCACCCCCTTCCTTCCTTTGCCGTCGTTAAACTTGCCCCCCGGAACTACCCCAACTTGGCCCCGCTGTAGCTACCCAACTTAGATCGCTGCTTCCAGCTGAGCAGCCCAATCTGCACCATCAGATGGCGATTGTTGTCGCGGACGGTGAAGATCCGATCGCATTATCTCCAGCGGCGGATACATCTGTAGCCGCAACTCCTCCGGTTTTGCCGACTACCACGCCTGTCACGGGAGCGGCCATCCCCTACGGATCGGGTGATCCCTTGCATCACACGACAATGCTGACATCGCCCGCTTCGGTTCCTCTTGGAGCACTAATCACGCCTGATCTGATCAGAGATTCCACCCGGTGAGCATCTCCTCTGATTGCCACTGCGATTTCTGTGGAGGGCATGCTTAATTTTTATTTGATTTTTTATTGCAAGCATTTTACTGGAAAAACTAAAACTGTGCTGATTGCAACCTCAACCCCCCAATACTGGAAAACTAAACTGGGATGTTTGTAGTATAAATTGATTTTTTATGTAGATTGGGGGAGTTGTTTTGTTGCAATTGGTAAAAAAAAAAACATTTGAGTAGATTGCATCGTGGTGTATAGGTTATTTTGCACCTAGTTAAATAAACTGGTGTGCCTGATGTATGTTGCAACTTCAGATGTGTTGATTGCAACTTCAAATGAGAATTGCAACATTAGTTGGAGTTTAATTGCAACTAATGCCTACAGTCTAATTGCAACTCTATCTGTGAGGTACATGCATGCAACTAGTGGTAATTGCAACTTCAGATGTGAATTGTAATTATTTATAGTTTAATTGCAACTAGTAGTTGTATTGTGATTGCAACTCTATCTGTGATGGCAACATTTGGTAATGATCTGGCACAGACTTCTTCAGATGCAGGATTGCAATATTAGTTGTAGTTTGATTGCAACTAGTTGTGATACTGTGATTGCAACTGTATATATTTTTAGTTATGCACCAAAATTCATTCGTATTTACCGCCGCATATTTTTTTCGCAGGATCCAAACATTCTTGATGTATTTATCCCAAGGGTGAGGCAGATATTTGAGACAAAAAAATAAACCTACCTATTTTACTATGATTATGCAAGACTAGCTGGGTTTAGTGTGAGGGTGAACAGAACTAGCAAAGAGACTACACACTGGGTTTGCAACCGAGAGGGGTTTCTGAATATAGATAAAGAGAATAACCAACCATAGATTGAAAAAACATCAAAGAGAGTGGGTTGCCCTACATTTGCTAAGGTCAAGGAAGATAAGAAAGGGAAGCAATGATACTTTGACCATGTTGAGGAAGCACACAACGACAAGTTGCAACCGTCACCCAGGATGGTGAGGTACATGCATGACCACAAACAAAGAGAGGCGGCGACGGATGACCTGTTTGCTATCATGTCAAGGAATGGGGTGGTGCACCAGGCTGCGATGCACATGATGTCTAAGCTATTTGATACCTGTCAAAACTGGCCATTCACAGAGAAGGATGTGAAAAACAAGTAGGTCCCTCTGTACTCAATCCAAAAAAAATTAAAAAAAAATAAAAACTCATGTTGCATAACTAAAAAGTATCCTGATAGCTCCAAAAAATAATGTACTTATTTCTTTTTATTTTCCAGGAATGCTGCGCAAGCAAGGGAGGGTAGGGATGATGATCTGAAGAAGCTTTTTCAGTTTTTTAGAGAGTGCAAGGTGAGCAACGAGTACTTTTATTGGGATGTGGATTTTGATCCGAAAACAAAGGTTCTCAGGAGCATATTTTGGTGCCACGCTAGCCAAAGAGCTAAGTGCAAGGATTTTGGTGATGTGATCACGTTTGACACGACCACAAAACAAATAGAAAAAACATGCCTTGTTTGTGGAGGCCAATAACAACCTGAAGAATGTCAGTTTTGGGCAAGTGCTGCTTCAGGACAAAACAATTGAATCATTCAAATGGCTGTTTGAAATTTTCAAGAACTGCATCGGGGGGCACCAGGCCTATGTGATCCTTACAGGTATGAATTTTACTCCAATTGTGCATATAAATGTATTCCTAGTTGCAAACTTGATAATTGAACAAATGCAATAAAATGGAGTTTGTTGTTGCAAACTAGGTGTTGTATGGGTTGCAACCCTATTGTATTGCTGATTCCTTTGGAAACTGTTGTTTGATACTATTATTATTATTTTTGTGGCTGCCACAGATGAGGATGCATCAATGAGAGAAGTGATAAAGATACTGTTCGACAAATTGCAACATAAGAACTACAGATGGCATATAACAAGTGTATGGGAGTACGAGCTTGACCAACTGTACACATAGCACAAAGATAAAAACCTTAAGGAGATGCTGAAATCTATGATATATTATCCGTTGGGGCCTACACAACATGAGGTGGAGTGGAAGAAGCTGGTAGATGAGTGTGGAATCACTGATCTCCCACAATAATTGCGATGTGGGAAAACAGGAAGAGCTAGATTGCAACATACTTCAAGGGGATGTACTGTGGGATAATGACATCCACACAAAGATTGGAAACCTAGAACAGGCTGCTGAAGGATGGTTATGCTAACAATAGTACAACACTGCACATGTTTGGAATGAGGGTGCTTGACTCGCTTTAGCACACAGACCACATGGATGCTGGTGAGATGCACTACTCATAGGTATTTTATTCTTAGAAAATAAAAAATCATTCCTGCTACTTGTTGCATCTTGATCACAAAAAGATATTTGTGCAGGCTGAGGTCATCCGAGCTTGCAAATCAAGGTTCAATGAGCAGCTCAGCAGGGTGTCCACGAGAGCTGTGTATCACGAATACAAAAAGCAATATGGTAACAGCACAACATTTGTCATAGAGCCTAATCCTGATCCAGAAGTGAGAAATGGTTATGTGGTGATGCATGAGAAGGGCACGGGGAGCTTCTGCTGGGCGTGACATGCTTTCAGGGTAGTAGTGGACAAGGAAGCAAGAGTGTATGAATGCGAATGCAAGCAGTGGGAGCACACAGGTAAGCTGGTTACAACCTTGTTACCTATCTAGTTGCGCATCAATGTCCCTAGGTGTTTCTATATATTAAATAAAATATACTGCAAAACTGCACGGCTGCTCTCCATGCACATCATAAAGGCATTCACCCACCTGCTGGTGCAGAGCATACCAGAAAAGTACATTCTCAAACGATACACATGTGATGTGAGATCTGTGGTTCCATGGGATAGACATGATGTTGTGCAGGTTGGGCCACGAGGTGACACAGAGTAGTCACGGCTATCGAAATTGCTACCTAAGTTAATGAGGCTAGGTAGAGTGGGAAGCAAAATAGATCTTGCTTATGCTGAAATAGGGAGATATATAGATAGGATCACTCCTGAAATTGAGCTTCTCCAAGCCACACAAGTTGGTTCTTCTATGCATCCATCCAATTCGTCAGGGAGCGCAAGTGGTGAGTTGCAGGCTATTGGTGCAATCCAGAATGTTGGTGCTACTGCATCGAAGCTAGAGTGTAGCGCAATTGTTGTGGAATCCAATGAGCCTAAGCCTGAGTCAAACCTTGATCCAACCTCTACAATCTACCTACCTAGTATATCACTGGCTGAGCCACCGGTGTCGCGCACAAAAGGTAGCAAATCTAGCAAGGAAAGTGTCAGATTTATAAGCCCAGCAGTCCACCAGGAGGTTACCCAAGTGGTTGATTTGTAGGTGGAGGGGATTGCAAAACCAAGAACTCAAAGGTGATCATGAGAACACGAGGGACACAAGGATTTAAGACAGGTTCGGGCCTCCAGAGAGTAATACCCTACGCCCTATATGTTTGATAGTATTGCTTTGCCCATGTGGGTAGATTTGTTGGGATACACTCGGGGGTGCCCTTGGCTGCCTTATATAGGCTGACGACCTAGGGTTACAAGTCAGTTTGAATCTAATCTACTCGTTAGTTACACGGAAACTAATATGAGTCAGACTACAATATGTGTCCCAAAATATCCGGGCTAATTTGAATTGTCTGGTTTCCTTGTCTTGTACTTCAAGTATCTTCAAATCCTTCGCCTACACACCCTGGTCAGGCGGACCCACTTATGAGGTCCAGCTAGTATCCTGGTCGGTTGGGACCCGTGGGGCACCCATATCCCTCAGAAAGTCAATCTCCTGAAAAGAGTAAGGAAGCTGGTAATCCTTATGGCACATACACTAGGAGCTTTTGCTCAAAGTGTGCCAGACTTGCAATGTTACGGGCCACTATAGCACAACATGCCCGGTGAACCCAAACACGAGCAGAGCAACAAAGAATAGAGCAAAAAAGAGGGGTGCCAAAACACAAGGTGGGACTCCAAGAAAGAGAGGTTGGCCAAAAATATAGAGGGGACTAAATGAAGAACAAGAGGGGGGCCAGAGCAGGGATGATGAGACATCTGGCTGTGTTAAATACCAAGAAAACAGTGATGGCAATGACTATGAATCTACATGTACTTAAATGCGTGTAGCTATATGTTCCCCCACAATAATATTATTGTTTATTTTGTTTTCTTTCCAATGACAAAAAAGGTTGCAAGTGAATCTGAATGAATCTCCATGTACTACAATCCACCAGTTGCAACTCTGGTTGTCATACTAATTGCAAAACTCCGAGTGGTAACTATTATTATGTGTGCAAATGATGCGTTCACATGCCCTAGTTGCAATTTTTTCGGTCATATACCAGTTGGAATCCAGTTGGCTAGTCCAGTTGCAACTACCCTGGTCAGCTGGTTGCAGCTCTGTTTGTATATCAGTTGCAACTCCCATTTGCTTGTTTCAAAAAATAAATCAGTTGCAACTCAGTCCGTCAGCCAATTGCAACTTTTGTCGTACACAAATTGCAACTTAGGTGGTAGATCAGTTTTGACTCATGTGATAGGCCAGTGGCATTCCTGTTGGGTAGTCCACTTGCAACTGCTCTAGTCAGCTGGTTGTAGCTCCGTTTGTATATCAGTTGCAACTCAGCCCTTGAACCAATTGCAACTTCCGTCGTACACAAATTGCAACTGCGGTGGTAGACAATTTGCGACTTGTGTGATAGGCTAGTTGCATTCAAGTTGGGTAGTCCAGTTCCAAGTGCCCTAGTCAGCTGGTTGCAGCACCATTTGTATACCAGTTGCAACTCTTGTTTGCTGGTTTCAGAACTCAGCCCTTGAACCGATTGCATCTTCCGTCATACACAAATTACAACCGTGGTGGTAGATGAGTTACGACTCGTGCGGTAGGCTAGTTGCATTCTGGTTGGGTAGACCAGTTGCAACTGCCCTGGTCAGCTAGTTGTAGCTTTGTTTGTATACCAGCTGAAACTTCTGTTTGCTAGTTTCAAAAAATAAACTAGTTGCAACTCAGCTCGTCAGCCGATTGCAACTTCCATCATACAAAAAATTGCAACTTATGTGGTAGACCAGTTGCGACTCGTGGGATAGGCCAAAATGCATTCTGTTTGGGTAGGCCTGTTGCAACTGCACTAGTCGGCTGGTTGCAGCACCGTTTGTATACTAGTTGCAACTCAGCCCGTCAACCGATTGCAACTTCCATCGTACACAAATTGCAACTGTGGTGCTAGACCAGTTATGACTCGTGTGATAGACCAGTTGCATTCCGGTTGGGTAGTCCAGTTGCAACTACCCTAGTCGGCTGGTTACAACTCTGTTTGTATACCAGTTGCAACTCCTGTTTGCTGTTGTCACAAAAGAAACCCATTGCAACTCAGCCCATCAATCGAATTGCAACTTCCATTGTACACAAATGGCAACTGTGGTGGTAGACCAGTTGCGACTCGTGTGATAGGCCAAAATACATTCTGGTTGGGTAGGCTAGTTGCAACTGCCCTGGTTGGCTAGTTTCAGCACCGTATGTATACTAGTTGCAACTCTTGTTTGGTGTTGTCACAAAACAAACCAGTTGCAACTTAGTCCGTCAACCGATTGCAACTTCCATTGTACACAAATTGCACCTATGGTGGTAGACTAGTTGTGACTCGTGTGATAGGAAAAAGGCATTCCAGTTGGATAGGCCAGTTGCTACTGCACTTGTTGGCTGATTGCAGCACCATTTGTATACCAGTTGCAACTAAGCTCGTCAACAAATTACTACTTCAGTCGTACACAAAATTGTAACTGTGGTGGTAGACAAGGTGCAACTCGTGTGATAGGCCAAAATGCATTCCTGTTGGGTAGTCTAGTTGCAACTGCCCTGGTCGGCTTGTTGCAGCTGCGTTTGCATACCAATAGCAACTTCTGTTTGCTGGTGTCAAAAACAAATCAGTTGCAACTCAGCCCAACAACCAATTACAACTTCATTCACACAAAATGAAGCTATGATGGTAGCACCCCCAGTTGCAACCCTGGTGGTAGACCAGTTGCAACTCATGTGGTATGCTTGTTGTAGTATCGCATTGTAGACTAGTTGCAACTCGTGTGGTAGAACAGTTGCACAAATAAAAGCTGGTGGTTCCGAAAAAACAAAATAAAAAAACTGACTGGACAAAAAAATAACTTGATAACACAAAAAAAATAAGTAGACGCCAGATAGCTCAACATGATTACATAGTTGCGTGCCCCCACATTAAAATGTAGAAAAATGTGCACCACAACCAAGTTTATATGCACGATAACCTACGTCAAAAAGTGACGTGCACGCTTATATACACAACTTACAGTTTTTCAGCCACCACTGTCATTTTGCACAACTTCTACAGACAAAGACATTAGTTCCACCAACCACGTGCACCATGTTAAAAAAAAGAACAGTAAAGTTCTATTGGCTGCCACCACTGTCCTAATCAACCCGTGTCCCCCAACTCTAAACTTGTCCAGCGATTCAGGAATCTCTGCTTGGTTGAGGGGATGGAACAATTGGTAGTGCATCAGTTCACATCTATATATAGTGCCCTTGAACTACACGACCAAACAAAAAGAACAAAGGAATTTGAAAAGTTAATCCACATATTACGTAACAGACCAGCTAAAAAAGATGCAAAACAAAAAGAGATAAAAAAAAGTGGTAGTAATGTAGCTCACCGGGTTGATTTCCTTAGTTAGGGACTTCCCGTCATAATACTCCATGTACATCAAGAAAAAAAATCATTCGAGCCCCCTGCTTCCATTTGTGAACTCGGGGTAGTTTGAAGTTGGAAACCTTTTGGAATGCAGCATCAAAAATGGGAATCTTGGCAAAAACATACTATGCACTTCAAGAAGTAGTCGTTCGAATCTAGGACATCTATGCGCTAGTGGATCATGTTGAAGCATTAGACAAAAAGTATTATCCATCTCTGATTGGAATGAATATCTAGAAAAATAAACAGAGTGATTATCCCATGAAACACACACACAACAACAACAAAAAAGTTAAAAAAAATGCCAGTTGCATATCTGTGCGTACAATGATTGCTACTGGTAGTGTGCTAGGTTGCTAGTGTATTGAACAAAAAGTAGAGTGTGTAAGAAACTATTGACCAGTTTTGCCTTTGATAAGTCATAAGTCTCCAGCTCAGTTTACAGAGTTTTCTATACGAGAATGAAGTCGTCTATTTCAGTTTTATCCTCATTCAAAATTCTTTCAGTGCATGAAACATCGAACTGAAAAAGAATGAAACATCATTCAAGCGATCAGAGGGGATTGTTTTCCGAAAAAATAAAGCACACACAAAAATATAAAATATTATGCAGATGGATGAAAACTAATGAATGAAAATAACTCACATAAAAAGTAGCGGTGACGAAAACCCTATAGCCGACAGAATCCACCTTGTGTACAATGTCATCGTGTCGTAAGAACTGAACAAAGAAATCTACGATCCTCGACTCGCCTTGTGCATCATCAGCGAAAATTTCTAGGAGATCCTCGCCAGTAAAGTCGCAAAGGAGGCCGAACTGCATTAAGTTCTTGTTGCAAAATAAACAAGAAAGAAAAAAAGTAGATGTGTGAGTGTGAATTGCAAGGATAAATTAATAATAGATACATTGTGCACAAGCATACCATTGCAATTTAGGATCTTCGGCAATCTTCCTCCTCAATGTAATTGCCTTTTTCTAGGGGTGTGTTGAGCCAGCTGCGTGGGATCTTGAAAGGAGATATGTACTACCTTGGCCTCCTCAGTAGTCTATCACCAAGCCGCTTGAAAATTAGCCTTTGAAACTCACTGAAATCTTCCAAACCTTGTGATACTTCTTCTTGGGAAACTCGAACGGGTGGTGTCATGTTGTTGATTGCATCATCGAACTCTCCTAGGAACTAGATCTCTTCTGCAGATGAGCTGGAGCCTGCCTGGTGATCAACATTCTTGTTCAGTATAGCTATTTCTGCTTCAGCTTCGTAGCGGAGCATCTGCAAATGTTTCTCATACTGTTCACACTTGAGAGCATATTCTCTTCCAGTTAGAGTCTGCAGCCTCTTCTTTGCAATTACCTTGCCCTTTGCCCACGCTTTCTTCTTTAACTCTTTATAAATTTCAACTTGCAGCTTCTTCTCCTCTCTCTCTGCCTTCTTCATCTCAGCTTCCCGCATCTTCTCCTCATTGATCTTGGCCTTCTTCCTCTTAGTAGCCTACTTCTTCTCCTCCATCTTTTCAGATTCAGCATCCTTTGTGTTTGCAACAACAGTAGACATTATGCTTGGTGCAAATCTTCTTGTGTATGTAACTGCAGCCTGGGTAGGTTGCTTGGATGGATCCTCATGCATCGTGGGCAGACCTAAAATTACCTGTTTATACACAAATTTCAAAAAAAAAGATATAAGAACCCTGGTTGCGACTCACTAATATACTAGATTTCTTGTTGTATCTGGACATGTTTACGTTTTCTGTGCTGATGCCTGAAGATGAGACAATGACCTGTCCATCACCTTGTTGTGGACCAACATGGGCGGAAGCCTTGTCTTTGATGGCAGCTACATCATCCATATGGGCTCCTTGTCCGCATGTGTCCATCTTAGGTGCATTTGACTGCTTCTCAGGTGAGACGTGCAGGGCATCGACTTCCTATTTTTGTCTCAAACAAAAAATTCAAAAAAATGTCTTTAAGAATATGAATTGCAACCCAAATAACAACTGAGTTGCATAGGAAGTGTATGCATGCTCACATGATGTTCACTGCAAGCTGAGGGGGCAAACATCCTTTTCTGTTTGAGTTTCCTGAATACATATTGAGAAAAAAACATGTATGTAAAACGTAATTGCAACCTGACTGTAATCTGGATTGCAACTAAAGTCTCATATGGATTGCAGCTTTGGAAAAAAAAAGACCTACATCATTCGCATTGATACTGCCTAATGTGTGCTGCTCATGTGCCCCTGCGTGCGTCTAAAACCATCTGCTCAATGTGGTCTTCTTGCTCAATCTGGTTTTCATGAGATGCATCATGCTCCCCTATCTCCTGATCTGTGTCTCCCTAAAAAATGTAGAAAAGAAAGTTGTGATAAGTCATGAATGATGACAGTTGCAACAATGGGAATGCTCTGGTTGCTAATATTGGGGGGTGCATCTCAGTATGCACTTGAAAAAAAATGTGTGCATGGAAAAAAAGGTTTCATGAAAAAAATTGTGTAGTTGCACACTAGTAAGAAGGATTAGTTGCTAATCTGGATGGAATCCAGTTGCATCTCAGTGTACAGTTGGGCAAAAAAAAGATTTGCAACATAAATGAGTGTGTGATTGCACGGTGATACAATAGGTTGGTTGCAACTCAGAACACACAGAGATTTTTAGCAGCAGGGGCTTACCTTAGATTGGCTCTATTGCTTATTACCAGGGGTTGTGGAGGCCTTCCTCATGGCAGCTACACGTCGTGGTCCATGTGCCTCCTCACCCATGGGGGGTCCTGAGTGGCATAAAAAAAGAAAAATAAAAGAGAAGAATGAGGAAAATGAGGAAAATGTAAAAATAAAAGACAAGAAACCTGGTCATCCTGACTATCACAGGGTGATGGAGATTGGAACAAGACAATTATATCTTCCATAACTTGGGATTCCCCACGTAATGTAGGTGGTGCTGCATGAAAAATAAAATACAGGAGTGAAATAATGTGTGAGAAAAAAGATTTGTGATGCAGAAACTAGCATGCAAATTTATTAAAATTAGGTGCATGGCAAATCAACCTTACTTTGTTGTTTAGTGCTATCATCATGCACTGGGGTCTTGGGGATATCATGATTGAAATCTGCACTGGGTGTCCCAAAAAGTCGAAAGGATTCCTCTAAATCCTAGTTTTGCTGGTGTTCCATTGAAACATCTGCTTCAGTGTGTGGGCTTAAGGGGCGCTGTTCACCTTCAATGTGTGCTGAACTAGATGCTTCGCGATGCTGTGCTCGACGTTTGCTCTCCTGAAACACGATGCTTCTTCCTCCAAGTGAAATTGGCTGCCAACCTCATAGCACGAGCATCATGATGGGCTTTTGCCATTAGCTCGTCAGCCATCCTTGTCAGATCATGAGCCTTCCTCATCATCGACTGAGCCTTGGCAGTGCTGGCATCATAGCTCCTCAGAATCTTCTCGGCCTGACTGTTCTTGCTTCTTCCAACTAACTCACATAGGCTCTAGCCAAAACTAGAGAAGAAACTCGGATAGTTGAACAGAACAAGTGCATCCATGGTGCTGCTAGAAGGGACGGAAGGTCCGGCAGCAGCTGTAGCAGCAGATGGGGCACAGGCGGATGCGGGCGCAGGGGCAGGTGCAGGTGCAGGGGCAGGTGCAGGTGCGGACGCAGGGGCAGGTGCAAGCGCAGGGGTAGGTGCTTGATAGACTCCTCAACTGAAGTCAATAAAAAACACACAGAGGCACAGTGAGTCCATGTAGAAAAATAACAAAAAGCAAGTTGCAATATACCAATGCCAAGCAGTTGCAAAAACAAACATGTACATGAGAAAAAAAGAAAATCACCTCAACATTGCCGTACTCAATCGCTCCAGAAGGTACATCTCGTCTGTGATCCATTGCTGCTATTTTGTCAATAATCTTGTTATCCAGCATAGAACATCAAGGTAATCTGGCTGGTCTATGTCTAGCCTATTTGGAGGGGTCAACATATAGCATCTGCATTTATATTTAAAAAGAAACAAAAAAAGCAAGGAACCCAATTACAACTATAAAAAACAAAAGTTGTCCTAGAAAATGCTATGATTGGGGTGGGGATAGTTGCGAAGCTATAAAAGAAAAACTATCAGATTGCATATATGCGACAAACTACAAAACAAAAAAATTGCAGTGTAGAAATCATGGCTGGTTGCAACTGTAAATCTGCACCAGTTGCAATAATTTCTGTGAGACAGTTGCATGTGTGGAAAAAGCTAAGCAAAAAAACTAACTGATTGCACCTATGAATGTAACCCAATTGCATGTATGGGGATAGAAAAAAAAGAGAAGGGTTAGATAACTCACCATAAGGAAGATTCCACACCCAGTGATGGGTGCGTTGGAACCCTTCATCTTCTTTTCAAGCCTATATAGCTGGCAGCAACCCTGAGGATGTCAACAACTGCTTTGTACCAGTTGATCCCACCAATTCTGTCGAGATCCTCAGTCCAAACCACAACATCCAGCCTAATGTAGTTGTCGGTGTTTGAAAACAGTAATGTGCAGAATGCATGCATCAAAAAAGACCTAACTGCCAAATCTCCTGCAAGAGTCCGAAACTTCAGCTTCTCCTGAATTAAATTGGGTGGTATCTTAATCCCTGGTTCTCCATATAACTGAAGCCTTACATCATTGCGCATCTGCCGTGCTTCCTTTTGTTCCTTCAATGGGGGGTCATTTCCTACTTTATTTAGCAGGAAGACACACCAGACACTATGCTCGTTGATTTCAATCTCTTTGCCACTACCGAGCTCTAGCTTCATAGTATCTGGATTGAATTTATCCATGAGCCATGTAAGCAAGGATTGAATTTGTCCATGAGCCATGTAAGCAGGGACTGTCCAATATAGTTGGCTTGAACTCCAGCAACCCACCAAAACCCATGCCGCATAGTCTGTCCTTAATTTCATTGTCGGTTGCTGTGACAAGCTCTACGAATTTGGAAGGAGAGCATCAAAGCGAGACTGGCCTAATGTACTTATCATTCAAATATTGAACATATATAAAATATTTAGACAGAAAATAAACAAAAAAGTACATCAAATTGCAACATGCAGAGCAGTAAGTTTGCAAAACAAGAAAATCAACAGTCCCAGAGCATAAACTAGAGATTCATTAAAGCAACATACGCATAAATAATAAAAATGCTAGCACATCACACAAAATTCAAATGCCACAATAAAATATTAGAATTGCATCAATCATACAGTGCCATCATACAATGACTAGAAACTACAAAATTAACACAAATGGCAACATACATGGTATTAAGTTTGCAAGTAATCATGCGGTCCAGTACCATGAGAATAAAACTAGAGATTAATTTAGGAACAACATATTGGAAATCATACAAAACTCTAGGTAATGATTAGCGAGAATGGTGCACACTCGACGAGGGGGATAAGGGGAATACCTTCAGGAAGATGATTGAAACGTCAACGATGGCGAAACTCGCGGCGGTGCCCCCTGACAACGACTGCGCTTGCTTGGGGCGTTACTTGGGGCGTTTACTTGGGTGCCGACAATGGCGCCGCTACTAGGAGCGTGTGGTCGTGGGGAGAGGAACCGTGACCGCGAGACACCGTGCCTCCTTCAGGTGGGGCTTCCTACAGCCCCGATGACAAGCTTCCCTGGCAACGAGGAGCAATGCGCGGAGGAATCTCCATCAAGCGCGCGCAGCAACTACAGTGGAGAAAAATGGCGAAGAGGCAAGGAAGATGGGAAGAAGCACGGAGAAGTAGTAGAGAAGGAGAAACTGCTGGGAGTGGGTGGGCCCCCCTCAGGGCACGCGAGTGAAAAGCCAGGTGCGCGGCTCGGGGGCCTGCAGGAGACGAATCGAGGGCCTGTTGAAGTGAGAGCTGTGCAACCAGCCAAATCAGCCCACTGTCCAGGCGCGCCTCCCGCACGCGAACCGTCACCCTGAAAAATGTCATGCGTGCGTCCTAGTTAATTTGTATCATCCACCTACCATGCACAACCACGTTGCATACAAATCCCACCAAACTGCATGCATGCATTTATGGAATCTTTGTGGGTTCGATTCTTTGAAATAAATTTTCTCCTAAACTGTAACCCCAATTAGCAAACCATTTGCTGCATCTTACTCAAAAAATATGCTTAACAAAACTAGATCCAATATGGATATATTTTATTATTTTTACAACGAGTTGCATAGCGGTGTCTTACTGATTGCAACTCTGAATACTACCGAGTTGCAACTAGTTATAACTTTGTGTACCTTTTGCATCTTGTCTCCATAATTAGATTCAGCTACAATTCAGAGTTGGTACCATATCTGATTGCAACCAGAGTAGCAATTGGGTTGCAACTATGTAGTAACTGGTTATATGTACAACTGTGTAGTGACCGGCTCTGTACAGAATGCACCCATGCCGGTAAGCGAGTCGGTGCGAACCAACCAGCATGCATGCACCCGAGACAACCAATAGCTAATTTGCTACTTCTCATCACTCTTGGTTAGCCACGTGCAACAAATACAACTAGCAGCCAGCATGCATGCATGTATGAAATCTTTTGTGAGTTCGATTCGTTGAAATAAATTTTTTCCTAAACCATAACCCCGATTAACAAACCGTTTGCTGCATATTACTCAAAAAATGTGCTTTGATCCAATATGGTAATAGTTTATTATTTTTACAACGAGTTGCATCTTTGTGTCTTACCAATTACAACTCCGTATACTACCGAGTTGCAACTTGTTATAAGTCTGTGTATTGTTTGCATGTAGTCACAATAATCATATGAAGTTTAATTTCTTGCCAAAATCATCGTCCAGGACTTGGTAGATCTGCTCTGCTCCCTGAACCTTTAGTCGTGCTTTCATTTTGTTTTTCATGTCGTCCTGCCAATTGACCGTACGAAAGTCAGTATGTCTGAACTGGATTGGGGGTTCATAATTTGCATGACAATCTTGGTCCATCAGTAGGAGAATATGGACACAATGCACTCCGCATCCTAGACTCCAATGCAACTCCAAGAAGTGTGCTGCAAGGCATATATAGTAGCACGAGGAAGTGGGCTATATATAAGTATCACTGCTCCCTACCAGCCTACCTCTCTCCTTAAGAATGAAAGATTCACCAACCGCCTGCCGAGAGACATCATTGGAGTCGTTGTGCTACTGTCCCATATTGTCGCTGTGGAGAGCTGAGGAAAGGAAGGGAAACCGATCGACAGCAGCTTGCACTTGCTTGAGCGTGCATATTCTGTTCTTTTTTTGGGTACCTGTTGTGCTAGCGAGTTTTTTGTGGGTACCTGTTGTGCTATTAGAAATGAACACTGAACGCAGAAGAGGTCTATTTCTGATCCTTGTTTAGTCTGTTCTTTGCTTTCATTCTCATCATGTATTCCCCAAGTGAATCCAGCACTAAATTTCTATGGAATTACGGGAAACTAAGAGCTGGTATCAAACACAAATTAAACTACACTCCAAATAATAGAACTTTACCTGAGATCACACACTTCTAGCATTGATAGTAAGATCTATGGTGTCTCTGCTACTTCTTAGTGTACTGATGACCCATTGAGAGCCAGTTGGGCGTTTGGTACGTCTTGTGCACATACAGATGGTGAAAGGACGACCTGATGGAGTTGCAATTGGTAAGACACAAAGATGCAACTTGTTTGCTGCATCTTACTCAAAAGAATGTGCTTAACAAAACTAGATACAATATTGATATATTTTATTATTTTTACAATGAGTTGCAGCTCTGTGTTTTACTGATTGCAACTTCGTATACAATTGAGCTGCAAACTAATTATAACTTTGTGTACCTTTTGCACCTGGTCTCCATAATTAGATTCAGTTGCAATTTGGAGTTGGTCTCATATCTGATTATATCTGATTGCAACCAGAGTAGCAATTGGGTTGCAACTTTGTAGTAACTTGTTATATGTACAACTGTGTAGTGACTGGCTTTGTACAGAATGCATCCATGCCGGTAAGCGAGTCGGAGCGACCTAACCAGCATGCATGCACCCGAGACAACCAATAGCTAATTTGCTACTTCTCATCACTCTTGGTTAGCCTCGTGCAGCAAATACAACTAGCAGCCAACATGCATGCATGGATGAAATCTTTTGTGAGTTCCTAAACCCTAAGCCCGATTAACAAACCGTTTTCTGCATATTACTCAAAAAAATGTTCATAACAAAACTAGATCCAATATGGATATAGTTTATTATTTTTACAATGAGTTGCATCTTTGTGTCTTACCGATTGCAACTCCGTATACTACCAAGTTGCAACTAGTTATAAGTTTGTGTATTGTTTGCATCTAGTCACAATAATCATATCAAGTTGCAATCATACCTTGTTGCAACCATAGTACCAACCGTGTTGCAATTGAGTAGTAACTAGCTACAATCAGTAGTAACTGGTTGCAAGTGGGCAGTAACTGGTTGTAATTCTATTCAGTAGGAAGCACATCTGGTTGCAATTAACCGGGTTGCAACCTAGTAGTAACTAATTGCAACTAAAGGAAAAGGGTTACATTAAGTTAGGTTATAACTACTTGCGACCATGCTAAATAGGCTACAACCAAGTTGCAATTGTATTGCAGACGTGCTTGCAACTCATAGTACAACTTAGTTGCAATTACATACTTTAAAAAAAATTTCAACAAATATAGCCTTCATGGATCTCATTTTGTTAAGTACATTTTTACCAATAACCTACTTCAAACGGATCCAAAAACGGATCTGCGGTTTAAGAGATATCATATTTTTTTGAATCGAATCAAGAAAAGATTCCATCCATGCATGCTTCCTCGTGGGTGTTTTGACTTGTGAGGTGGCGTCATGTGGTTGGTTGTGTCCATTTAATTTTGCATGCATGAGGAAAATATGCTCCACGCCGGTACGGCTCTGGCTCACCGCTTTCCACGCTTCGTGGGTCTCGTGGCTTGCGCTCGCGATCACGTGCATTTTAGTCTCATCCTATATATAATACACCTAGGTGCATTAACTGAACAGAATGCACCTAGGTCAACGAGCGCGCCAGATCGGGTCAACAACCTGCATCCGACAGAACTAGTGCACGCCCATCCCGCACACGTACCACTGCACCCGAGCTAGCCGAATCGAGCGCGTCACGTGCGCTGACCCACGCGTACGGGTACCGCTCCCTTCTACGTTCCGTACGCTTGCAATGCAATCCGGCGCTCCCCAAGCTTCGTGGTCCCCTCGGCTGAATAAAAGAGAGAAAAAAAGAACACTCACGGCTAATCAACTCTAGCCGGATCGAATCAACCATCATAAATAACCAGGGAATTATTTTATTATTTTACTTTTTGGTATTGCCGTGTACATCCTGCCAGCTACTTAGATAAATATTTGCATACCATCATAAATGGCCCATAAAGAAATCTATAGAGGATGTGGATGCGGCGCACGCCCTCGACGACGTCGAGGATCGCCTGGTTCGCTGTCCGGTGCGCGAAGCGTAGGAATGGCGCGATCTTGTTGAAGGCCAGATAGTCGCCCGACGACGCCGGCCGCACAGCGGCGGGCACCAGGCCTGACGCGGCCGGCGGCGACGGTCCTGGCGTCCTCCCGGAGCGCGAGCGCGCAGGCAAAGTGGTAGGGCGAGGCGGTCGGCGGCGTCGGCGCGCGGGGACGCCGCGGACAGCAGGACCCCGTGGCGCGGCGCGCGGTGGGGATGTTGCCGCGCCTTGGAGCAGGTCGGCGCAGGCTAGCATGAGGTCCGGCGCGGACGGCGCCGTCGCCGCGAGGACGCCGCCGCTGCTGTTGCTGCCGTTCTTGTTGTCATTATTGTTGTCGGTGTCGGAGGAGGAGTGGTGGTGGAGTGAGCCGAGCATAGCTCCGATGGTTCCTCCCGGCTGCATCTTCTTCTTCACCGGTGCGAGCCCGCGGAGGAGCGGCTACGGGTGCGGCCGGAGTCGGCGGTGGTGGCAGGCGAGGAGCATGAGGGGGTGCGAGAGGAGGAGGAGGGCGTGCATCTCCTGACGGGTTTAATAGGGGCGCACGACGTCCAGCAGTGGCAGAGGCAGCGGCATCATCTGGGCTCGCAGCTGCAGCTTCCCTAACAGGACATCCTCATCTGCCAAAAATGCATAGGTGTGCCTGCGAGTGAGAGAGAGACTGCAGCAGCTCGGCTAGACACAGTAGCTTGCCACTACCTACTCAGCCATAGCCTAGCAAGCTAGTAGTAGTTCGAGCATACCTAGATAGATTTCTTTATAGGCCTGCTATATAGTTTTTGAGCATGACGGTTCGGCGGTACTTATAGCTGAGCTATTGCCTCATTTGCTAGGTCATATAAATATTTAAATGTTTCTCTTTTTATTTTTGAATTGCAAACTGGTTGTAACGCTCAAGATTTTTTAATTGAATTTTGACTTTTGAATTAGGACGCATCGTAGCTACTAGTTGCAACTGACGTGAGGTCTTGATAAATTTTGATTACGTGTGGCGGTGATGTGCCATGGGTAGTTTAATTGTCCTGATTGTGCAAGTGTTATGATGCTCTAGCTACAACTGGTTGGGTGTGGGTGCATTAGAACGATAGGTCACCGAATGTGTGTGGGTGAGGATATATCAGTTAACAGCTCCAGTTGTAAGTAGATTAGTGCCCAATGCCAATTGTGGTGATGTGTGCCTGACTTCATTGTGTAGTTGTAACTGAGTTATTATTTTGTAATTTGAGGACTTAACCAATTGCAATTTTCTAGTTTATTATTTTGGAGTTTAAATGACTTTAAATAAAAAACTATCAACTACATAGTTAGTTGTAGATCTCGTCAAAATGTACATTTTTTGTATAAAGTTTATCTCGATCAGAGAACATGTGCAAAAATTATGAATTTTCCGTAGACATCCTAAAGTTCAAATTAGAAAACAGCGGGAAAGAAGGGCGGGAAATAGAGTTGAATGATAAATGACTTCAAATTTAAAAACCTACAACTACAAAATTGAAGGTCACGTTGGAACCTACAACTTTCATGTAAAATTTGTCTTCAAGCGAGTCCATATAAAAAATTTATGAATTTTTAAATAAAACATGAACTTCAAATTACATGGACAAAAAAGACATGTTAACATTACAATTTTAGACATCTAATGACTTCAAATAAAAAACTTTTAACTACAAAGTTTTAGATCCCGTCGAAACATAAATTTTTCATATAAAGTTTCTCTCCGTCCGAATTCATATGTAAAAGTTGCGATTTTTTGAATTTCCGATTTCGCACGTGAGCCGGCACGAATAATCCTGAGGACTATTCATGCCACTAGTAGAGAATTGGCTTTCCATACGCCCCCTTTTGTCCCGGTTTAAAGTTGGCCCGGGACAAAAGGTTCACCAACCGGGACTAAAACTCGGTCACTGGTGGGGGGCTCACCAACCGGAACCTTTTATCCCGGTTGCAATGGCTAATGGGAAAAAAAGACTCTGAGAGGCCTTTTATCCCGGTTTGAAACACCAACCGGGATAAAAGACCCCCCCTTTTATCCCGGTTGGTAACACCAACCGAGATAAAAGGGTCAAGAGCCTTTTATCCCGGTTTGTAACACCAACCGGGATAAAAGGTTATCCCGGTTGGTGTTTCAAACCGGGATAAAAGGGTCCCAACGAGGTGACTGGAAGGGGATTAAATCGTGGGCAAAAACAGAGAAAGTATTTTTCAGAGTTATGCCCAAAACGGAATAGAGGGCCCCGTATAGGATTGGTTTACTACTAGAAGATCAACTCGGGACAAGAGACTT